>NC_057794.1:576016642-576214538 GCF_018294505.1 Triticum aestivum
ACATATTTTGAACACTTGGTCAATATTTTTCTATGCACATTTAACATTTTTCAAATGATCTACTACCAATTTTTCAAATATCAATTTAATATTTTTAATACACGGTCAACATTTCTTTATACACATTTTTTGAATATCCTATTAGCATTTTCCAAATACAGGTTTAAGATTTTTTGAATATATGGTCAACGTTTTTTCTATAGGCATTCAATATGTTTTCTATATACATTCAACATTTTTCAAATGCCGTATTAATATTTTTAAAATACAATTTTAACAATTTCCACATGCTTGATTAACATTATTTAAATACATGATCAATTTTTCACACACATTGTAAGTTTTTTCTATACATTTTTGTATACATAAGAAACATAGGGGGTGCCCATCTGGCATGTCTTGCTATAAGCGATATATAGAGGTGATCTCTATAGCATGCCTGTTGTGGAGAGCAACTAATCAGCGAGTACTCCTTCGAGAGTCCCTGCAAGGGTCACTTTTCATGGCCTGGGAGCGCGTCACTTGGCACGCTCTCAGCTATTATCACGTGTTTCGCTCTAGGCACTCCTTTCGAATTTTCTTTTATTTTTGTTTTGGGAAAACTTTGTTTTTGCCACTCTAGATTCTGCCAATTTTCCTTATGCCACTTTAGATTTTGATAATTCACTTTTGCCACTCTCTTGTTTTGACAATTATCACAATTGCTATTTTTTCGACTCGTAGATTTTGATAATTATCACAATTGGCACTCTGAATATTTTATTTTTGCCACGGGAATGAGAATTGTGATAATTGTCAAAAACTAAGAGTGGCAAAAATGAAATGTCAAAATCAAGAGTGGCATAAGGAAATTTGGCAAAATCTAGAGTGCAAAAAAACTTCCCTTTTATTTTTATGTACGTGTTTTCTGCTTTTAGATGATTTTTATTGTTTTTTTGGCTTTCTGGTTTTCCCACGTGTGTTCTTAGGTTTTGGACAAAAAAATTCAAAAAAATGCGTTTTGTTTTATTTCCTTTTACGAAAGGCACATATTTGCTTCCGCGGTGCCTCTCAGAAAAGGGGAAAAATGCGTGCATTTTTCTTTTTTTTTCTGCCAGAGGCATAGATTTACTTCTTGTGAAGACACTAATTTACTTCCGCGAGAGGCATGGTCGTGCCTTTCGGAAAATGAAAAACACACAAACATTTCTTTTTTCTTCTGAGAGAGGCACCGATTTACTTCCTGTGGAGGCGCCAATTTGCTTCCACGAGAAGCCCGAAAGAAAATAAATTTTCCCTTTCTAAGAGAGGCATAAATTTATTTCTCGTGGAGTCACAGAATTTTTTTTCCGCGAGACGTACGGTCGTGCCTCTCGGAAAATAAAACATAAATGTGTTTTCTTATTTTTTTCTCTTCTGACAGAGGCATAGATTTACTTCTCGGGGATGCACGGATTTGTTTCTACGAGAGGCACAGTTGTACCTAGTCGAAATTGGAAAAAAGTTATTCTAGTTCGGTTTTTTGGCTGATTTTCTTTTGTAAGAAGGAAAGTTTGTCAAAACCTATCAACACGAGACTAAGTTTTGAAGATCGCAACGTGAAGAATCTAACGGTGAAAACGGTTGGAGATTTGAACGAACGGCCTAAGAGATAAAACATTTTGGAAAAACGAATCTATGAAAGAAAGGAAAATTTTCACATTGTGACAAGTGACAAACATAAAAGTGAGAGTGACATTTGCAAAGAGTACTCAGTAACTAATGATTTCGCCTACTATGGGCCAGAAGTTGTTCTCTGCTACAAGGTCATACCGCTCATGGCCGGGCCAAATTACAAGTTCTGCACGAAACGTTGTCGGTAGTTCATCCCGACACGATTTAAATTTCCCTCAAAAAACAAACCTGGCACGATTTAAGTGGTTGTGTTCTACTATTAGCAAGATCGAGCGGCAGTTGGTAAGCCTTTGTACAGTTGATATCTTTTTCCAGCTTGCTCGTTAGAAAATATTACTATATTTTATTTACAAAACAAAAATTATTCATGTAATTTTAAAAGGGGTACAAATATTTTTTAGAAAATGCTCATGTATTTTAAGAAGTGCTCACACCTTTTTAAATGTGTTCACTGTGTGTTAGAAAAATGTTCAAAGTATTTAAAAATATGTAATTTGTATTTAAAAATGATCGACATGCATTTAACAAAATTAACCATGTATTTCAAAATTGGTCAGTGAGTATTTTGAAAGTATATTAACATCTTTAAAAAAATGGTCGCGTGTGTTTTGAAAATTGCTCGACATTCATTTACAAAATGTTTAACATGTGTTTATATTTCATCACCTGGTATTTAAAAATGTTCAACTTATTTGAACAAATGTTCACCGTGTATTGAGAAAAATGTTTGACATGTATAAAAATTGCTTAACATGTGATTAAAAAAATCACAATATATTAAAAACATGTTCACCTGTATTTAAAAAATGATCACCGTATATATAACACAATGTACAACATGTATTTGAAAATATTCCATGTGTATTTGAAAAATAGTTTACATATACCTTAAAAGTGTTCCAAGTGTGAATGAAAAATGTTGGACATGTATTAGAAATTGTGCCAATATGTATTTAACAAAATAAAATAATAAAATGGGGCGGGGGGCTGTCTTTTTTTTTTTGCGGGGAACTTCAAAGAGTTTTATTCAACAAAGGCATCGCCGAGCAGTCAGCCAACATGCTGCTGATCAGGAAGCTATGGGTCATTTCGAGCCAGCTCTCGGTCACATTAAGCGCACTAGCACGCTTAGCACAAAGATGTGCAGGACCGTTTGCCGCTCTGAATAAATGTTGAATCACAAAAGTTGAAAAACTAAGAGAGAGCTCTCTAATTTCTGCTAAGATAGGTGCTACAATCGAGCGATCGTCGTAGCGATTGTTCTAGAGGTTAACTGCCTCTAGACAGTCCGTCTCCAGGGTCACCTCCATGAAGCCCCTTAGACTGGCAAAGATCACGCCCTCCATTGCTTGGACTTCAGCGATCAATGGATTCAAGACCCCCAAATATGGCTTGCACCAAGCTCCCAGGAAGGCCGAACACGATCTAGCTATACCTCCAATACCATCTATACCATCATCGGAGTTGATCGATGCATCTGTGTTGATCTTGATCATATTCCCATCAGGCGGTTGCTAACCATAGCCTGGTAGGACAACCGTAAGCTGCCTGGGAAGTTCTAGCAAAGCTAGATCTTCTCTGGTTCTTCTCACCGAGCTAGCCGGGTCGGTCTTCACTTCATCATGTATCCACCTGTTGCGTGACATCCAGATGGTCCACATAACGGTGATGATTGTGGCGCGTTCTTTCTCCGAGAACCGCTGCTCACATAAGATATCTCTTGCCCAAGTGTCTGGATGGAGTCGGGGGAGTGAAATTTCAAACAGAAGCCGAGCTTCCTCCCAAAAACGACGAGCATGAGAGCAATGGATGAGTGCATGCATGAGGTCTTCCTTCATTGCCAAGCAAATCTTGCACGTACTCACTTCCTTTATGTGTCTCCGTCTTAGGGTGCACTCATCAGGGATTATGCCCCTAATCACTCGCCACCAAAAAACCCTTACCTTGGGCACAACCTTGAGTTTCCAAAAAGAACTCCACATCTGCTGTTCAGTCGTTGATGGTCCCGTCACCTGCCCTTCCTCTAGAGCTACACGCTCTTTTTGATTCACGAGAGCATGATAAGCCGATTTAATAGAGTATGTGATACGTCTTTGTCGTATCTACTTTTCTAAACACTTTTGCCCTTGTTTTGGACTCTAACTTGCATGATTTGAATGGAACTAACCCGGACTGACGTTGTTTTCAGCAAAATTGCCATGGTGTTATTTATGTGCAGAAACAAAAGTTCTCGAAATGACCTGAAACTCCACGGAGATTATTTTTGGAAATAATAAAAAATACTGGCGAAATAATCAAGGCCAGGGGCCCACACCCTAGCCACGAGGGTGGGGGCGCGCCTGCCCCCCCTGGGCGTGCCTCCTGCCTCTTGGCCCCCCTAGTGCTCCACCGACCTCAACTCCAACTCCATATATTCGTGTTCAGGGAGAAAAAAATCAGGGAGAAGGATTCATCACGTTTTACGATACGGAGCCGCCGCCAAGCCCTAAACTCTCTCGGGAGGGCTGATCTGGAGTCCGTTCGGGGCTCCGGAGAGGGGAATCCGTCACCGTCGTCATCATCAACCATCCTCCATCACCAATTTCATGATGCTCACCGCCGTGCGTGAGTAATTCCATCGTAGGCTTGCTGGACGGTGATGGGTTGGATGAGATTTATCATGTAATCGAGTTATTTTTGTTAGGGTTTGATCCCTAGTATCCACTATGTTCTGAGATTGATGTTGCTATGAATTCGCTATGCTTAATGCTTGTCACTAGGGCCCGAGTGCCATGATTTCAGATCTGAACCTATTATGTTTTCATGAATGTATGTGAGTTCTTGATCCTATCTTGCAAATCTATAGTCACCTACTATGTGTTATGATCCAGCAACCCCGAAGTGACAATAATCGGGACCACTCCCGGTGATGACCCTAGTTTAAGGAGTTCATGTATTCACCATGTGTTAATGCTTTGGTCCGGTACTCTATTAAAAGGAGACCTTAATATCCCTTAGTTTCCGCTAGGACCCCGCTGCCACGGGAGGGTAGGACAAAAGATGTCATGCAAGTTATTTTTCATAAGCACGTATGACTATATTCGGAATACATGCCTACATTACATTGATGAATTGGAGCTTGTTCTGTGTCACCCTATGTTATGATTGTTACATGATGTACCGCATCCGGCATAATTCTCCATCACCGATCCAATGCCTACGAGCTTTTCACATATTTTTCTTCGTTTATTTACTTTTCTGTTGCTATTGTTACAATCACTATAAAACACCAAAAAAATTACTTTTGCTACCGTTACCTTTTGCCACCGTTACCACTACTATCATATTACTTTGCTACTAAATACCTTGCTACAGATATTAAGTTATCCAGTTGTGGTTGAATTGACAACTCAACTGCTAATACTTGAGAATATTCTTGGCTCCCCTTGTGTCAAATCAATAAATTTTGGTTGAATACTCTACCCTTGAAAACGGTTGCGATCCCCTATACTTGTGGGTTATCAAGACTATTTTCTGCCGCCGTTGCCGGGGAGCATAGCTCTATTCTTTGAGTCACTTGGGATTTATATCTGCTTATCATTATGAAGAACTTGAAAGACGAGAAAACAAAAATTTATCCCTCAACTATGAGGGGAGGTAAGGAACTGCCATCTAGCTCTGCACTTGATTCACCTTCTGTTTTGAGTAAGCTTGCGACACCTAAACCTGCTTCTGCTATTAATTCTGATATGTCGCATAAATATTATTGATGATGCCACTTCTGCTATGCATGATACTTATGATGAAACTACTTCTATGCTTGATACTACTGTGCCACTTGGTGAATTTCTTGATGAACAACTTGCTAGGGCTAGAGAGAGTGAAATTATTGAAACTGATAATATTGATGAAAGTGATGATGAAGGCTCTCCCAATACATATGAATTACCTGTTGTGCCTGAGGGCTATGTTATGGATGAAGAAACTGCTAGAGATTTTCTTGCTTGCAATGATAGGAGTGATCTTAAGAAATTATTAGCTAAGCTGAAACAAAAAACTCTGAATGCTAGAATGAATTATGATCCTGCTTATGCTACTTCACCTATCTTTGTTACTGATAAGGATTATGATTTCTCTATTGATCCTGAGATAATTACTTTAGTTGAATCTCATCCTTTCTATGGTTATGAATCTGAAACTGTTGTGGCACATCTTACTAAATTAAATGATATAGCCACCCTGTTCACTAATGATGAGAGAACTCGCTACTTTTATATCCTTAAAATGTTTCTGTTCTCATTAAAGGGTGACGCTAAGATATGGTTTAATTCTCTTAATCCTGGTTGTGTGCGTAGTCCCCATGATATGATTTATTACTTCTCTGCTAAATATTTCCCTGCTCATAAGAAACAAGCTGCTTTAAGGGAAATATATAATTTTGTGCAAATTGAAGAAGAGAGTCTCCCACAAGCTTGGGGGAGGCTTCTCCAATTACTTAATGCTTTGCCTGATCATCCTCTTAAGAAAAATGAAATACTTGATATCTTTTATAATGGACTAACCGATGCTTCCAGAGATCACCTGGATAGTTGTGTTGGTTCTGTTTTCAGGGAAAGAACACCGGATGAAGCTGAAATTCTATTGAATAATATGTTGACAAATGAAAATAATTGAACACTTCCTGAGCCAGCTCCTGAGCCAACTCCTGAGCCTATTCCTAAACCAACTCCGAAGAAAAGGGGTGTTCTATTTCTCAGTCCTGAAGATATGCAAGAGGCAAAGAAATCCATGAAAGAAAAGGGTATTAAAGTTGAAGATGTTAAGAATTTACCTCCTATTGAAGAAATACATGGTCTTAGTTTACCGCCTATTGAAGAAATATATGGTTTTAATCCATCACCTATTGAAGAAACACATGGTCTTGATAACCCAACACAGGTAGTAAAGGTAAATTCTCTCTATAGATATGATAAAGCTGAAATCCCTCCTACTAAGTTTGCTAGCCAATGTTTGGACGAGTTTGATAATTTTATGGTTAAGCAAGAAGACTTCAATGCTTATTTTGGTAGACAATTGAAACAAAATGCTTATATGATTGAACACTTGGGTGATTATATGTCTAGTGTAAAGGTGAACTTAAACTCATTAGTAAACATGCTTCTATGGTACCACTCAATTAGAACAAGTACTTAAAGCTCATAATGATTTGCTCAATGAATTAAATAGTAAGAAAAATGATAATGTTGTTAGAGTTATGACTAGAGGTGGTAAAATGACCCAGGAACCTTTGTATCCTGAGGGCCAACCTAAGAGAATTGAGCAAGATTCTCAGAGAAATAATATTGATGCACCTAATCCTATTGTTGAACCACATGAGAATCTCAATGATATTTCTATTTCTGATACTGAAACACAATCTGGTAATGAACATGAACCTAATGAAAATGTTAATGATGATGTTCATGTTGATGCTCAGCCTAGTAATGATAATGATATAGAAATTGAAACTGTTATTGATCTTGATAACCCACAATCAAAGAATCAACGTTATGATAAGAGAGACTTTGTTGCTAGGAAACATGGTAAAGAAAGAGAACCATGGGTTCAGAAACCCATGCCTTTTCCGCCCAAACCATCCAAGAAAAAGGATGATGAGGATTTTGCGCGCTTTGCTGAAATGATTATACCTATCTTTTTGCGTATGCGATTAACTGATATGCTCAAAATGAATCCTTATGCTAAGTACATGAAATATATTGTTACTAATAAAAGAAAGATACCGGAAGCTGAAATTTCCACCATGCTTGCTAATTATACTTTTAAGGGTGGAATACCTAAGAAACTAGGAGATCCAGGAGTACCAACTATACCATGCTCCATTAAAAGAAACTATGTTAGAACTGCTTTATGTGATCTTGGAGCCGGTGTTAGTGTTATGCCTCTCTCTTTATATCGTAGACTTGATTTGAATAAGTTAGCACCTAATGAAATATCCCCGCAAATGGTTGATAAATCAACTACTATACCTGTCGGTATTTGTGAGGAACTGAGGATGTGCCTGTTGTAGTTGCAAACGTTACTATTTTAACGGACTTTGTTATTCTTGATATTTCCGAGGACGATAGTATGTCTATTATTCTTGAAAGATCTTTTTTGAATACTACAGGGGCTATTATTGATTGCAACAAAGGCAATGCCACTTTTCATGTTAATGGTAATGAGCATACGATACACTTTCCGAGGAAACAACCTCAAGTCCACAATATCAATTCTATTGGAAAAATTCCATCGATTATTTTTGGAGGTTTTGAATTTCCTCTTCCTACTGTCAAGAAGAAATATGATATTCTTATTATTGGGGATGTGCATATCCCCGTTGAGGTAACATAGTGTCATTCGAAATTTCTCCGGTTTCATGTTACTCGAAGTGAGTTTGTTAACAAGACTTGATCAACCTTGTTAGTGGATTCCTTTTGATGAGCATGAGATGGATGAAGTTAGAAAGCACAACCTTCTGTACCCTCCTTTTACTTTCTGTTATTTAGTTGAAATGAAGTAAAAATAATATTTTCTATCAATTTTCTGAATTATCCGTGCAATATAAAAATACCCTGAAAATAAAAGTTCTCCAAATGCCCTGCCAATTTAATATGATTTTTTCTGAAATATTTGAGAATATCCGGCACTGAGAACACAATAGCGGGAGCAAGCACCTGGCGACGAGGGTCCAAGGCGCGCCCCTGCCTCGTGGGCCCATGGTGGCTCCCCTCCACTTATTCCTGCACCCACACACTTCTTCTTCCTCCCAAAAAAATCACCATCCAGCTTAAGCACGAGTTCTAGCTCATTTTGCTGCGATTTTCGATCTCCTTGCTCAAAGCACCTCTTACAAAACTGCTTTGGGGGATTGTTCCTTGGTATGTGACTCCTCCATTGGTCCAATTAGTTTTTGTTCTAGTGCTTTATTCATTGCAAATTTGTGTTGCCTATGTGACCATGTTCTTGAGCTTGCATGTCAAATCTATATGGTTTCAAATAGTTCTAATGCATGATACAGGTCCTAGGCACTTGTAGGAGTAGTTGCTATCAATTTTGTTGAGCTTGGTTCACTTTTATTTGAATTTACTAAAAATTTCAGAAATTTTTCAGAAGAAGAGATATGTTTAGGAAAATGTACCAAGGTGGTCCTTCAAGGAAGCAATGACCCAGGCTTGCAATGCGTGATGCTGATGATGAACCACCAAGGGACGCCCCAGTGCGACCTTGTGAATGGCCTTCAGAGGACTTCATGGATTGAGAAGGAATTAAGGAAGAATTTAACGCATATTTGCGTAACGCTGATCTTGTGAGCTTCGAGGCAGAAAAGTGCCGTCAGTACCATTATCTCACTAGTTCCTTTGTGAGGAGGTTTGAATTTTCATCTTCATGCAATTCTCAAACTGTCCTATTTGATCTCTATGAAAATTCTTATACTATGGACTTAGAGGATTTTACCACTGCTTGCAAACTTCTACAATGGGGTAGTACTAGTGAACCTCGCAAATCTGAGTTTAGAGATTTTCTTGCTAGTATAACTGTGGGGGAATCTAGAGATATAGCACAAGCTACCATAGGGAGCATTCATTTTCCTGCTATACATTATTTTGCTCTCTTCATAGGTAGGTGCATAAATGGTAAAGATGAAGCATGTCATATGTGTGTCCCTGACCTCAGTATTCTTAGGAGTGTTGTGTTAGGAGATAAACATTATAATTTGGGAGCCATTATTGCATGTAGGTTGCATCATAATAGATTTAATGGAGATTTCTTTTGGTGGAATTTATGCAACCAGTATAGCTAATTTTCTTGGTATAACCATACATGAGGATGATATTGAGTTGCCTCCTGCTTATTTAGATTATGAGGCTATGGTTCGTCATCATTTTGTTGAGAGGAACGATCAGTTCCTCCAGTACCGACTAATCTTTGACAGACGACGCACCTATCACGTCGCTCTCCCTGCTTCTACTTTCTTTGACTTTCAGGCAAAAGGGAGATATTTTATAACCAGAGAGGAGGCGGAAGAGTATAAGAGGAGGGCTGAGATAGCTCGCCTCTAAGCTGCAGCCCACGATGCAATGACTGCTGCATCTCAGTACGACCCTAACTACAACTTTGGATATCCACCAGGCCATCCGTGGCAATAAGCCCACTTAGGCCAAAAGCATCTTGGGAGAGTACGTATTTCTCACCGACATTACATTCATGTTCACACACTCATTGCTAGATGTCGGTGCTCATACTCTTTCACTGTAATATCCATGCTAGTTTATTTTCTCTTTTTATGCTTTCTTCTTGTGTGTTTAATAAACCTTAAGAAAAAAATTAGTTGTAGCTTTTAGCTAGTTTTAATTTCCATGCTTGTAGTAGTTATTAAAAAGAAAACCCAAAAAGATTTCATGTTCTTCTTTTTCTTGTTGGGAGCTTTCCCGTGTAAATAGTTTTATTTCTTTTCTTTTCTTTGGGGGTCGATAGGAGAAGACCATAATTAAATTGTTAAAGTGGCTCTTATATGCATTATTGTTGATCTGACAAAAGAGCCCATATTGCCTTGTCTTCTCCTGTTTATTGAAAGCTTGCGGATTCCAGCTTAGTCCAATGCACGTGCACTATTACTATTATTCACATCATTCGTCCGTGCAAGTGAAAGGCAATTATGACGATATATGACGGACTGATTGAGATGAGAGAAGCTGGTATGAACTCGACCTCTCTTGTTTTTGTAAATATGATTAGTTCATCGTTCCTGATTCAGCCTATTATGAATGAACATGTTTGCAATGACAATTAGAGATTATAGTTGCTTGTGCCATGCTTAATTAGCTAGGAGCTTATAATTTTTTACCTTGCATGCCAACATGCTATTAAGATGGTTGTGATGTGGTATGATGGGGTGGTATCCTCCTTTGAATGATTTAAGTGACTGGACTTGGCACATGTTCACGCATGTAGTTGAAACAAAATCAACATAGCCTTCACGATATTTATGTTTATGGTGGATTATATCCTACTCATGCTTGCACTCAGTGTATATTAATTTTAATGCATGTTCATGACTGTTGTCGCTCTCTAGTTGGTCGCTTCCCAGTCTTTTGCTAGCCTTCACTTGTACTAAGCGGGAATACTGCTTGTGCATCCAATTCCATAAACCCCAAAGTTATTCCATATGAGTCCACCATACCTACCTATATGCGGTATTTACCTGCCGTTCCAAGTAAATTTGTATGTGCCAAACTCTAAACCTTCAAATAAACATTCTATTTTGTATGATCGAATAGCTCATGTATCAACTAGGGTTGTCCGTATCTTCCATGTTAGGCGGGTTATTCTCAAGAGGAGTGGACTCCGCTCCTCACTCACGAGAAAATGGATGGTCACCGGGATGCCCAGTCCCATTGTCGGGGATATACCCCACGGCGTAAACTGGCCGGATGTATAACCGCCAGACACGTAAGTCGCCAATACTCTGGCGGGTTACCGATGAAACGCCAAGTCCGGCCGGGTTATACTTCCAGTCGGTTTACGCCGTGGGGTATATCCCCGACACCCATGCTTTATGCAAATCAAATCAAAATAATTGCAAACAAAACTCCCCCAGGACTGTTGTTAGTTGGAGGCACTCGTTGTTTCGAGCAAGCCATGGATTGATGCTTGTTGATGGAGGGGGAGTATAAACTTTACCATTCTGTTTGGGAACCGCCTATAATGTGTGTAGCATGGAAGATATCGCCATCGCTTGGTTGTTATGTTAACAATGAAAGTATACCGCTCAAAATATTATTCATCTCTATTTCAAAATTGAGCTCTGGCACCTCTACAAATCCCTGCTTCCCTTTGCGAAGGGCCTATCTATTTACTTTTATGTTGAGTCATCACCCTCTTATTAAAAAGCACCAGCTAGAGAGCACTGCTGTCGTTTGCATCCATTACTATTAATTTATATTGGGCATTTTTGGGGATATTACTACTGGACGTAAACCAGCCAGGAGTGGCCGGATTAACTCTATGAAGATTAGAAGCCCAGGGAGACAAAAGATGTTGGCGCTTTATGAAGACCCAAGGCCCAAAGGCGGGTTAAGGCATGTAGACATAAACCGACATTATCATGTAAACTTGTATTGTAAGATAGGAGGAATAGAGACCAAGTTGGACACGTTGATGATCCGGCCTCGGGACTCTATAAACCGACGGACATCGACCTATGTATATAAAGGGACGCCCCGACGGCGGTTTAGGGACAACACACAACAACTCGAGAGCTAGGCAAAGCGGATTCTCTCCCTGGTTATCGAAACCCTAGCAATTCCATCACAACTGGAGTAGGCTTTTACCTTCATTGTAAGGGCTGAACCAGTATAAACTCTAGTGTCCCTTGTCCGCTTTAACCCCTTTAAGCTAACCCATAGCGATGGCTCTATGACTAAGTCCTTTCACAAGGACATCTGGCGTGACAAAACCATGACAGTTGGCGCCCACCGTGGGGCTATCGCATGATGGTTTTGAGTTCTTGAAGGGCAGCTTCGAAGGACTCAAGGGATATGCTATGGGCCGGATGACTAAAAGTCGTTGCGGCAAGCTCTACATCGACGACACGGGATGGGGTCCCGAGGCCGGTTCAATTGAATACGGGTACCGGGTCCCCTTTGGTAGAATTCACGTCTTCATTGGCAAGATCGGCGAACCGGGCCCTGAGCCGGACATCTGCATCAACATCATCGAGACGGCTCAGCGTGCAAGCTCTGCCCCGGTTCAGCCCGCCGTAAAGCATGTCTTCGTAGGTGTCATCCATGGAGTGGAATATGAGGATGGATTGGCATCTGGTGGAGAAACCATTGTCTGCTCCGATGACGAGTCTTCAACCGGAGAGACCGAGTCGCTATACCAGCTGCAGGATGGCCGGATTAGTGGAGGTTCCGAGGGCAACAATATTCTGGACCCCCTTGATCTGCCAAACCAGGTCGTGGTCTTCATGGCCGATACACAACCAGCGCAACACTCTTCTACCGGTGCAGCAATGATCTCCGGTTCAGCAACAACAACACCAGTGGGGGCAGGGAGCTCTGCACCACCTGCGGCTCAGGTTTTGTCGGATCTATTCGATGCTTTAGCAACGTTGCTGGCGGCGGAGGTGGACGCGGCAAACTGGGATTAGCACAACGCAGAGATTGCAAAGGTGAAGGATCAGATCACTCAAGCTAAAGTGGACCTGGCAGCAGAAAATACCAGGATGGCTACAGAGCGGGCCGGATTGGAGGCTCAGGCGTACTGGCTTATGCTGGATCAGAGTGCGTCGGATGACGTCATGAGGAGAAGATACCGATCGCGCCTTCCATCGGTCTTGGAGGCGAGGAATCTCTTTAACACACCAGAAGCAGGCACCAGCAACCAACCTGTGGTAAACCGGGCGGGGGCACCTGAGACTGGGGCGCCGGTTCAGCCTCGTGCGACGGATCCGCCTCCTCCGCCTCGTCTAAACGACCTTCCACCACATCATGTCTCAACACCTCTGAGTCATTACTCTAACCCATTGGATAACATTGTTGCGGCCGCTTCACGATTGGCAGCTCTCCCGATTGATGGCGAGTTCCCCGTAGCAGTTGAGACATGACGGGCTAGGGAGTTCCTACAGATGGCTTTGACTCAGCAGCAGGCCTATTCATATAGCCGTGAAAGGATTCATTCCACTCCCCGCCCAAGCCGGAGCTACAGTAGGCACATCAATGAGCCGACCGTATCAAGCAGTGCGAGGAATCGTAATCTGCCCCGTGGCAATAACCCGACGGGTGGCGGTGGCAATGCCCAGGATGTAGTGGATCGCGCTAGGGCACGTCGGGAAGCCGAGTTAGCGGCGCAGCACAAGGCTCCGGTTCGTCAGCTCACGCCGGTTTGCCAGTTCACTCCGGTTCGTCCAACACCATCGGTGGAACCAGGGGTTACCTCCAGTTCTTTGGGAGTGCCATGTCTTGTTCTAGCGTTGCGCAACGTATGGTTGCCCAAGGACTTCAAGGGCCCGTGTAAGGTGCCAAATTACACCGCCGATTTATCCCCTGAGTCATGGGTGGAGGGTTATGAGATGGCAATGGAGATGCTGGATGTGGACGAAGTGGCGTGTGCCAAGTACTTTACCATGATGTTGGAGGGAACAACTCGCACGTGGCTAAAAAATCTGCCAGCCAACTCTATTGGATCATAGGACGATTTAAGGGCCCGGTTTATCTAGAACTTCAAAGATACGTGCAAACAGCCCATGTCCATCATGGATTTAGCTGCCTGTGTCCAGGAGGAAGGAGAATCAGCGACCCATTGGGTGCGCCGGGTTTTGGAGATTTTGCATTCGTCGGACCGCATCAACGCTGACACAGCCGTTTTAACATTGGAGGGCAATTGCCGGTTTGCACCTTTGAAGCTGAAATTGGGACGGTTTAAACGCCATTATAATGACATGGGAACACTCATGGCGGCTCTGGCGAAGTATGCCGACTCTGATAGTACCAAGGACCCCGAGTCTAAGGATGACAAGACAGGGAAGGGAAAGAAGAGGGACAACGCCAAGGGGCATCAACATAATCCGGCAGGTCATGGGAACAATGGTAAACGTGTCGGAGTAAACGACCACGAGTAGCCTAGCCGGCTCCCCTTGGCCCTTCTAAAAAAAATTACAAGCCGATCCGGCTCTCAAGAAATCCAAGACGTGGGGCCGCCTTCCCCTTGCCGGCTGTCTCCTAGACCGACTATCGGAAGGCGGCCCGGCTCTAGCCCTCATGAAGAAAGCCGCGGGAGGGCCAGCTCCAAGAAGCCGGCCGCGAGAAGCCCACTCCCACAAAGCGGTCAAGATCGTACCCTCGAAGTCTGCATCCACATAACGGCGATGTGGCGGGGCGTGGCTACAATAAAGCCTGCCACCCCCGAATCCCGGAGCACGCCTGGCACAGTGCGCCGTACGGGGTGGCCATGACCCGTCCGGCGCGGCACTGTTGCCATGTTGACCCTGATGCCACCCACGACGGGTTGTCAGCGCAGCCCACGGGCGGTGGGCCCCTTCAGGCAGAGAGACACCCGAAGGCGGCCAGGCCTCCCCCAGTCGGCCCAAGACAGGGCTGGCTCCCCACAGCCGGCTTGCTTCCTCTCTCGAAGGAGACGCCCCATTAAAGAGACAAGACAAGGTGAGGCTACAGCGATCGCCCGCCGGACGGCGGCACTGTAGCCACGCTTACCTCGGCGAAGCCCTCGTCACCAGGTTTGAGGCAACAGTAACCAGCCACCGACAAGGCCCTGGACAGTGGGGCCTGCCTGTCGACCAAGGAGCCAGCAGCCGGCGGGACCCACTAGCCGGCGGGCCCCAGCAGCCGGGGCAGAAGCCGGCGAGCGTAGACAAAGACGGCTAGGGCCCACGCCCAGCCGGATTACCATTGTACCCCTGGGGGGTGGGCCTATATAAACCCCCCGGGGCACCCATGCAAAGGGTTGATCTGAGCTAGTTTTAGACACCACATAGAGAGGAGAGGAGAGCTAGTCGTGCCCTTCTTCTTCTTCTTCTTCTTCTCGCCAAACAGCTCAAGGAGCATCTTGTAGCCACTCGTTCATCTAGTGATCATGCGGAGACCCCGCAGAGCAGTAGTATGGGTGTTATCTCCTCGGAGAGCCTTGAAGCTAGGTAAGATTCGCCGACGTGCATGTCTTCACCTCATCCCGCTTCCAGGCACCGGTGACGTCTTACTGGCTCCCACAATGATAAGCCACCCGTTGGCATATGTCGCACCTACCACCCGACATTTGGCGCCCACCATGGGGCCAGGTGCACCGTCGTCCGGAGACCTGTTCTGGACGGGAACCCTCTTCCTCCCCAGCGAGCGTAGCCAGCCTAGCACACCTGACGGCGCTTGCCACGACGCGTTGCAAGGCGTCACCAACGTCTGCGCAGCGAGCGGCCTCGCCGATCTCCTTGACGAGACCCTCATCTCCGACGAGCTCGCCTCTAACGCGGGCACCGACCACCTTGTCAACCTCCTCGGCCAGCTCCACGTCTCCGGCGAGCCTGCTTTGGACTTGGAGTCTGTTGGCTCCACCGATCCGATGCCTGTCGACTCCGACATGGCCTCGCTCGACGCTTTCCCCACCGACATCGCGATCTACAACGACCCTCTTCCCCGGGCCGATGGCTGTGACGGTGCCACCACCGAGGTGATGGTCATCAGCCACGGCGGCGCTTCTGGCGAGAACGCCCTCGACGCCCCACATGCGGCGGTCCACGACTTGTCCATCCCCCTCCCGGCCGATGCCGACGCCGAAGCACTGGAGGCTCGCCGCCTTGCCCTCCTCGCGGAGGGCTGGAAGTTGGCTTCCATGAGACGCCTCACTGAGGCCCACCAGCGCGAAGCCGACCGCGCCGCCTTTGGCACGCCGCCCCCAGGCGAGCCAAGCCGAGCCGGCGTTGTCAGATAGCGCGGCGCTGCCCTCGCCGACACGCTAGGAGTCGACCGCCCAGTCTACGCCCCTCCACTCAAGAACCTGCGCGCCGCCCAGGCAGCCGTAGACGAGCTAGACGGACTGGGGGCCGAAAAACTCCCCCGCATGACCAGACGCATCCAGCAACTAATTGATGCAGCCGCACAGCGGCACGAAGCCGACGCCCACGCGGAAAGCCCTCCCCCGCGCCGAGAGCACGGCGCGACGTCCTGGACGCCAACTACGGGTAAAACCCGTGCGCGACACGAGAAGGAGCCGGCTGCCAGCCGAAGCCGAACCCGGACCTCCATCGAGCGAGACGCAGAAGGCCGTCCCCGGGCCGTGGAGCGGCGGGGAAACCCGCCTCCGCCTCCGCCTCGTGGGGAGAGATATCCCACCCCACCGCCTGTCGCGCATCCGACTCTCAGCGGCCGACTAGGTCACCGCGAAGGAGTCAGCAAGAATGACGCCCGCCATCGGATCGACCGCCTAGCACGATCCCTGGCGCTGGAAGAAGAAGATGATGTCGGCCCGCCTTGCTTCGGCCCCCGCATCCGCGATGAGCCTTTCCCCAAAGGGTTCTCGCTCCCAAGAGACACGCCCAAGTACAGCGGCTCCGTGAAGCCGGAAGATTGGTTGATCGACTACTCCACATCGGTTCGCATAGCAAACGGCAACAGGCGCGTTGCCGTGAAGTACGTGCCCCTCATGCTGCAAGGCACGGCGCGGACCTGGCTCAATAGCCTCAGTCCCTACAGCATCAACAGCTGGCTAGACTTCACAGAAGCCTTCGTCCGCAACTTCACCAGCACCTACAAGCGGGCTCCCAAGCCCAGACAGCTCTCCTTGTGCGTACAAGGCCCCGCCGAATCCACTCGCGACTACCTCACGCGTTGGGCCGAGCTCCGCAACTCTTGCGAAGGGGTGCACGAGGTGCAAGCCATAGAATACTTCACTGCTGGATGCCGAGAAGGCACCCTCCTCAAGCACAAGCTCCTCTGCGACGAGCCGACTACCCTCGACGAGCTTCTGGTCATAGCGGACAAGTACGCCACTGCCGACTCCTCAATGAAGACTGAACTCCGGGTAGACGCGTCCGGGAAGGTAATCAACCCGGCGCCCAAGATGCCGGCTGGGGACTCCGGCCGACGCCCGTACCAGAACGACCACAAGCGCAAGGGCCCCGTGCCGCTCTCCACCAGTCGGCAGGTGGCCACAGTCGAAGGCGAGCAGCCCGAAGGGCAGCCCGCACCCAAGAAGCAGAGGGGCGGCAGGCCGGCTTGGCAGCCGGCCTTCTCCTACGAGCAAACTCTCGACGCCCCGTGCAAGTTCCACAGCGGCGCGAAGCCGTCCAACCACACAACCTGGAAGTGCCACTGGCTCACCCGAATATCCAAAGGCAAAGGGCTCGCGCTGCCTCCGCCTGCTGGTCCGCCGCCTCCGGCTCGGCAGCTGCCGATCGCTCGGCCAGCAGTCAGAGCTGTGCACGATGAGTTCCCCGACGAGCATGCCGCCTATGTCGTCTTTACAAGCCAGCCCGAAGGCCGGCGTAGCAGACGCCGAGAGCACCAGGAAGTCAACGTGGTCGCTACCAACCCCGCCGAGCACATGCACTGGTCAGAAAAGCCTATCAGCTGGAGCCGGGCCGACCACCCTGAGGTGATGCCATCTCCCGGCTCTTATGTGTTGGTGTTGGATGCCACCCTTGCCACGGACAGACGCACCGCCCGTTTCTCCCGCGTGCTGATAGACGGCGGGAGCAGCATCAACATCCTGTACCGTGACACCCTGGAGAAGCTGAACGTCAAGACGAAGCAACTCATGCCTACTCGGACTGTGTTCCATGGCATTGTACCTGGCCTATCCTGCGCCCCCATTGGCAAGATCAAGATTGATGTTCTCTTTGGGGACAAGGATCATTTCCACCGAGAAGCGATCTGGTTTGAAGTGGTGGACCTGGAGAGCCCCTACCATGCATTGCTTGGCCGTCCTGCCTTGGCCAGGTTCATGGCTGTTCCCCACTATGCTTACCTCAAGATGAAGATGCCGAGCTCCAAGGGCATCATCACCATAGCTGGCGATTACAAGAAATCTTCCGAGTGCACAGCAGCCAACAGCCGGCTGGCCGAGTCCCTTGTGATTGCCGAAGAAAAGAAGATGTTGGACCGAGTCATGGCCATGGCCGGCAAGCAGCCGGCCCTGTCCCCCGATCCCAAGGAGTGTGATGCCCAAGGATCTTTCCAGCCGGCCAAGGAGACGAAGAAGATACCTCTTGACCCCGAGCACCCAAAAAGGTTTGCCGTCATCGGGGCAAACCTAAACAGCAAACAGGAAGGCGAGCTCGCCGATTTCCTCCATGAGAATCGGGACATCTTTGCATGGTCTCCTAAGGACATGCCAGGTGTTCCGAAGGAATTCGCCAAGCACAAGCTACATGTCCGAGAAGGCGCAAAACCAGTCAAGCAACCCCTCCGCCGACTGTCGGAGGAGAAAAGAAGGATTGTAGGAGAAGAGATAGCCCGGCTTCTGGCAGCCGACTTCATTATGGAGGTTTTCTTTCCAGAGTGGCTCGCCAACCCGGTCCTCGTGCTAAAGAAGAACAACAAGTGGCGCATGTGCATAGACTACACGAGCCTCAACAAGGCCTGCCCCAAAGATCCCTTTGCCCTGCCAAGGATTGATCAAGTGATAGACTACACGGCCGGATGCGAGCTGTTGAGTTTCTTGGATGCTTACTCAGGATACCACCAGATAAAGCTAGATCCGGCTGACCGCCTGAAGACCGCCTTCATCACGCCATTCAGAGCTTTTTGCTACCTGACTATGACATTCGGCTTAAGAAATGCTGGTGCCACTTTTCAGCATTGCATGCAGAAGTGCCTCCTCAAGCGGCTCAGCAGAAATGCCCACATCTACGTAGACGACATTGTGGTGAAGACGGAGAAGCACGACACCTTGCTGGAAGACCTCAAGGAAACATTTGAGAACCTGCACCGGTTCCAGATCAAGCTCAATCCCAAGAAATGCGTGTTCGGAGTGCCAGCCGGCCAGCTCCTGGGCTTCCTGGTCTACGAACGCGGCATCGAATGCAACCCAGTAAAGATCAGGGCCATTGAGAGAATGGCGATTCCCACCAAACTTTGAGACGTCCAGAAGTTCACCAGGTGCTTGGCCTCCCTGAACCGCTTCATCAGCCGGCTCGGGGAGAAAGCTCTCCCCCTCTACCGCCTCATGAAGAAGACCACTCACTTCGAGTGGAACGACCAAGCCGACCAAGCTTTTCACGAGCTGAAGAAGATGCTGGCCACGCCTCCTGTCCTAGCGGCGCCGACTGAGAAAGAGCCCATGCTCCTCTACGTTGCTGCAACCAGCCAGGTGGTCAGCATCATCATCGTAGTCCAGCGCCCAGAAGAGGGCCGAGCCCAGCCTGTCCAGAGGCCGGTGTACTATTTGAGTGAGGTGCTGTCTAACTCGAAGCAAAACTACCTGCACTACCAGAAGATGTGCTATGGCGTGTCCTTTGCCGCCAAGAAGCTGAAGCCCTACTTCCAAGAGCACCCATCACGGTCGTATGCACCGCCCCACTTGCCGAGATCATAGGCAACTGGGATGCATCCGGCCGGGTGGCGAAATGGGCCATCGGGCTGCCCCCCTACACGATATTCTACCAGCCTCACACCGCCATCAAGTCCCAAGCATTGGCCGACTTCCTCGTCGACTGGGCCGAGACCCAGTACCTGCCGCCAGCTCCCGACTCCACTCATTGGCGCATGCACTTCGATGGTTCCAAGATGCACACCGGCTTGGGAGCCGGTGTCATCCTCACCTCTCCCAAAGGCGACAAGCTCAGATACACACTGCAAATTCACTTTGCCGCCTCCAACAACGTGGCTGAGTACGAGGCGCTCATACACGGGCTCCGGCTTGCCAAAGAGCTCGGCATACGCCGGATCCTATGTTATGGCGACTCGGACTTGGTAGTCCAGCAATCATCCGGCGACTGGGACACCAAGGACGCAAATATGGCAAGCTACCGCTTCCTCGTTCAGTAGATCAGCGGGTACTTTGAAGGATGCGAGTTCCTCCACGTGCCGCGAGCCGACAACGAGCCAGCTGATACCCTGGCTCGAATAGGCTCCACTCGGCAGGCAATACCAACCGGTGTCTCTCTGCAACGCCTCCTCAAGCCGTCTATCAAGCTGTCTCCAGAGTCCGATTCCATCTTCATGCCGCCTGACCCCGACGCAGCCGGGTCTGGCTCGAAGAACCAAGCAGGTGACCCGGGGACTTCGATAGTCGGCCCGGGGACGTCAGTAAGCGGCTCGAGGACTTTCGTAGTTACGCCCGACCCGGGGACTGCCACACCCGGCTCGGGGACTGCGGTAGTCGGCCCGGGGACTACACCAACACAACAGGCGGCGGCCGACTCCAGCAATTCACCACCCAGCCCGCCCGCCCTGGTCGCAGTAGCCGTGTTGGCAATAGAAGAAGTCACAGCTCCATCATGGGCCCAGTCCATCCTCAACTTCCTAATAAACCAAGATCTTCCGGCCGATGAAACAGAGGCAAGACAAGTCCAACGCCGAGTCGGAGCATACACAATCGTCAACAGAGAGCTCGTCAGGCGCAGTGTCACTGGAGTCTTCCAGTGATGCGTCGAGCAAGAGAAGGGCATTGCAATCCTCAAAGATATCCACCAAGGAGAATGCCGCCACCATGCGGCCTCAAGATCACTCGTCGCCAAAGCTTTCCGCCATGGGTTCTTTTGGCCAACTGCTTTGGATGACGCCAAGGAGTTAGTTAAACATTGCAAAGGGTGCCAAGTCTTCAGCTCCAAGCAACACATGCCGGCTTCGGCACTCAAGACCATTCCCCTCACTTGGCCCTTCGCTGTTTGGGGACTGGATATGGTGGGCCCATTCAAGACGGCGCACGGCGGCATGACACATCTGCTTGTCGCCGTGGACAAATTCACCAAATGGATTGAGGCAAAGCCGACCAAGAAGCTGAATGGGCCGACTGCCGTGACATTCATCGCAGATATAACAACTCGGTACGGTGTGCCACACAGTATCATCACCGACAACGGCACGAATTTCGCCAAGGGAGCATTGGCACGTTTCTGCGCGACGCAGGGCATCCGGTTGGACTTAGCGTCCGTTGCCCACCCGCAGTCAAACGACCAAGTCGAGCGAGCCAACGGCCTCATCCTTTCCGGCATCAAGCCCCGACTGGTCGTACCACTGGAACATTCGGTCGGCTGTTGGCTCGATGAGCTGCCGGCCGTCCTCTGGAGTCTACGCACTACCCCAAACAAGTCAACCGGCTTCACTCCTTTCTTCCTCGTGTATGGTGCCGAGGCGGTCATCCCAACTGACATCGAGTTCGACTCGCCTCGGGTAACCATGTACACGGAGGCGGAGGCAAAGGAAGCACGAGAAGACGGTGTCGACCTGCTGGAAGAAGGCCGGCTGTTAGCCCTCAGCCGGTCCGCCATCTACCAGCAGGGCTTGCGCCGCTACCACAGCCGGAAGGTCAGACCAAGATCTTTCCAAGAAGGTGACCTCGTGCTCCGGCTGATCCAGCGAACAGCCGGCCAGCACAAGCTCTCGGCCCCTTGGGAAGGCCCCTTTGTCATCAGCAGAGCGCTGGGAAATGACTCCTACTACCTAATCGACGCACAGAAGCCGAAGGTACGAAAGAGAGACGACTCCGGCAAGGAGTCAAAACGACCATGGAACGCTAACCTCCTCCGAAGATTTTATAGTTGAAATGCAGTATGTATCACACTAACTTTTGTACTAAGTACGGGACAATAGCCCCCCCGAGGAGAGCTCGGAGACTGCCATCTTTTATCTATGAATGAAGAGTATCATGCTTATGATCATGTCATTACATTCACTTTTTTCGTCCGGCACCGGGTTCAACTAGTCGGCCCGGGGACTGGCCACCTTGAGTTATATTAGAAGTCCTACCCGCGGTCAGACAAGTAGTGTGCTGGCACCCAAGCCTTCTCTTGCCAAAAGTCGCAGTTCGAAGAACCGGCTGTCCGGCTGGCAAGAGTTAAAGGTAGGAAAGGACGCCCACACGAAAAACGGCTAGAGACTAACGGACTAATATAACAAAAGCCGGTTTTTCTCCCACCACCGACCGACTACCAGAGTAGCCGGCCGGCCGGCTTCCATTCACCTTGCTTCAATCTAAGAAAGCTCGAGTACTTGCCTTCCCCCCAAAAAAATAAAAAATAAAAAAATAAATATAGCCAAGTCCTTCCCTAGCCACAGGCTGCAGAGCAGCTGCCAGTTGGGAAGGCAGCAGCCAGGGCAAGGCGGCAAAGGAAACAGCCTAAGGATAAAAAGCATACATGAATGGAAGCCAAACACACACACGATCATATTTATACAAAAGACCTTCGAAAGGCCAGCATTCAACATAGTTTGAATACACCCCCAATGGGTGGAACTGCGCAAGTTTAATAAAAATTGTTCAAAGAGTAACAAGCAGGAAAAGCAAGGACGACAGATTAATCCAAGGGAGCGACTGGCGAGTCGGGAAGGTCGGTAGAGACGGCAGTGCTGGCTGGAGGAGTGGCCGGCTGGCGAACCTCGGCATGATCACCACCTCCCGCAGAGGGCGCGCTAGCACGCGCCTCGTTGTTGGAGGCATGTTCAAGCTGAGGCTGGCTGGCCGCTTCACCGGCCGGCTCGACGTCTTCGCCTTCCTCTCCTTTGTCGTCTTCACCTTCATCACTGGAGGCAATCTCCTCCGCCGAGTCCTCACCCTCTGCCGAGTTCAGCCCGAACCATTCCTCCGGCCGGGCAACACCGTCGTCATTTATCTCAGGAGCAAAGGCGCTGATGTCAGTGCACTCGGCGATCATCGAGGCACGCTGAGCGATAGCCGGCCGCACCTCCTCCATCTCCTCATCGGCTTCCAGCCGCCAGGTGCGCAGCTGGTCCAGGTTCAGCCCGGGATACCAGGCTCGGACGAACTCCAGCGCCCGCCCAGCTCCAAGCCGGGCTGCCGATGCTTTCCAGGCCTCGAAGCGGCCAACCGCAACCTCCAGCCAGTCGGCAGTCCGACTCGGGGTGCGGGGAATCGCTTCGCCTGGCCAGAGGGCGGCCAACACCTACGCCCCGGTGCGCTGGAGGCGGCGGAGCATGCGGTGAGCCGGCTGCAGCCGGGCTTGGACCGCCAAGAGTTGCTCCTCAAGCGTCCGGCTCGCGTCCGACACAATTTCAGCCCCCGCTTGCCAGCGCGCCTCGCGGTGGGCCTCGATGGTCTGGGTGGCAAAGACGGAGTAGCCGGGGAAGTAGTCTGCACAAAGAACAAAAAGCAGCACAAGTCAGAACACAAATCAGGGGGCAAGGGGCAAGCAAGGAGTGAGGAAGGCGGCTTACCATCGATCAGATCCTCGACCCGGCCGTAGCCCTCACTCAGCGCTTGTTTTGCCTCAGCCCAGCCCGCCGCTTCGGTCTCGAACTTAGCTTTGAGGGCGTCTTCGCTGTCCTGCGCCTTCTTCAGGGCGCCTTGTGGCTCTCCTCCTGGTCGGCCAACTTCTTGGCCAGGCGGTCACGCTCCAGGACTAAGGCGTTGCACTCGGCTTCCTTGGCGCGAAGGGCGGTCTGGGCCCCGCTGAGCTGCTCCCTCAAGTCGGCATTGGCTCCTGCAAGCATGAAGACAAAGGAAAAATCAATAAGGAAGAAGTCGTCAGGGAAGATCCGACCCGACTGCTCAGCAGTCGGCCTGAATCTCGGGGACTACACCCAGTGGGTGCGCTGACGCGCCCCCAAAGGAGATGAACGAGACAAAGCACTCACTCTGGCTGTTGGTCAGGTCCTCGGTTTTCTGGCCCAACTCCTGAGCCTGGGAGTTGAAGGCAGCAGCGCAGAGGTTATGGTATTCCTGGAAGACCAGACAGGATGCAAGAATAAGATAGCTGTCAGGACCTAGTAACTTCCAAGCCGCCTGCTCAGCAGCCGACTCGGAACTCGGGGACTACACCCAGTGGGTGCCCTGACGCGCCCCCATGGAAGAAATCAAAAAAGCAAAACAACCAAGGCCAGAAGGCTCACCCGGATGACCGCCGCGTCGTGAGGAATTCTTGGGTATATCGCTGCAGCGAAGCGGCCTGGGCTTGAATCCGGTTCCGGACCTCCTGGGCCGCCGTGTTCAGCTCGGCCGTCCCCCCGCTGGGCGTCCACTCGGACGTGCTGGCGCTGGCCGCCTCCAGGGCCTCCGCCGTCCGCCTGGCGCCCGCAGCTCTGTGCGGCTCCGGTGTGGAGGTAGCTCCCCCTGCGCGCCGGCGAAATGCCGGCTGCACCTCGAGGCCGGCCCCTGCCTCCGGCTCGCCCCCGACCGGCTGCTCTGGCGCCGCGGCTGGTTGGCCGCTTTGGCCCGCTACAGTCGGCGCCGTCTGCGGCACCTCCTCCACGAAGACCACGTGGTCCTCCCTCCTCTCCATCACCGATGGGTCTCGGTCGACCTCCTCCGACGGGGGCACGGGGATGTCGGGGGCCACGGCGTGGAGGGGAACGACGAGCTGCGGAGGCTGGTTGCGTGAGGCCTCCGCCTCCTTCTCCGTGGCCGCCGCCTCCGCCCGGGCCTTGGCCGCCGCGTCGGCCTGCTCCTTCGCCGCCTGGGTGGTCCTTCGCTCCGCCGCCTCTCGCTCCTCCTGTGCCTCCCGTGTGTTCCGCTCCGTGGCCTCCATGAGGTCGGCACGGGGATCCACGCGGTGGGAGCCTGAGGACCCTCCAGTCGGCCCGACTATGGAGCCGCCAGGACCTCCCTCGAGGGAAAGCGGTGCCCTGCCCGGCGAGCAAAGAAAAGTTTAGAAGAGCCTCAATCGAAGAGGACAACAAAAAATACAAGACATTTGACGCTTACGCCGAGATCACATGTGGCTATTTCACCACCTTGCGGAAGCGGGCCGCCTTCACGGCCGCCTCATCCCGCTTGGTCGCCGCCGTGGAACCTTTGGATTTCTTCGGCTGGCTGCCGAAGTAGGTCGACGTGGCCCGGCGTTTCTGCGCGCCGCCACAGGCAGCCGGCGCGGCAGACGGGCCCGCGCCTTGATGATCAAGCACCGGCTGGCGGTGCGGAACGGCTTCGACCTCGTCATCATCCGCCCAGTCCTCAAGGCCGGCCCCGAGCCCCGCGCCGCCTGCCTCGTTGCCTTCCCCCACGACGGCATCTTCCATGGCGGCCGCTCCCTGGTCCGGATCATCGACGTCGTCCACCGTGCGGTCGGGGAGGAGCTGGCGCTCTACCCCTGCGGCCCCGACCGTCGGCGGAAGAAGAGGGTTCTGTTGAGGGAAAACCAATTGATCAGAAGTCGGCCATCATGAGGCCGGCTACAAAAAGGAAGAAAAGAAGAAAAACTTACGGCAGGCGGAGGGTTGGCGCGAGAATACGGCCCCTTGCCGTATCGCCAATCCTCGGCGAGCTTGCAGTTGGAGATGTAGTTCACCATGTAAGACACCTCGGCATGAGGCATCTCCCTGGTGCTCAGCCGGCACGGGTCAAAGCGGCCGCTCATCTGACAAATCATGTGAGGCCGGCCTTGGAGCGGAAGTACTCGGCGCTCCACGAAGGCGGCCACCAGGTCGGCTCCGGTCAGGCCCTCCGACTGGATCGTCACCCGGAGCCGGGCGACGGCTGCGTTCCCGGCCTGAGACAACGACCTGGCCCGGTAGCTCCATGAGGGTTGCCTCCCAGCCGGCGGGCCGACTACGTAAGCCGGCAGGTTGACGAAGTCGCCTTGCTGGGCGACGTTCTTCACGTAAAAATAGGACTTCTGCCAGAGCTTCACCGACTGGATCAGTGGGATGGGCGTGAACGGATTGTTCTCGCCCGTCCGCCTCATGGCAATGAAGGCTCCGCAGGGGGCGGGCACGCCCGCGACAACAGTGCGGAGCTTGATCTGGAAGAATTCTCCCCAGAGCTCGAGAGTGGCCCCAAGAAAGCCCTCGCACAGGGTGACGAAAGCCGACAGCAGCATCACCGCGTTGGGTGTAAGGTGATGCGGCTGGAGGTGGTAAAACTCAAGAAAAGCGCGAAGGAATCCGCTCGCCGGGAGGCCGAAGCCGCGCAGTCAGTGCGAGCGGAAGATTACCCGCTCGCCCTCCTCCGGTGCCGACAAAATCTCCCTCACCGGTGCACGACGAACCCACACGTAGTTCTCGTCCGGCGGAGGAACTCAACGTGGTCCTCGTGGACGTTGGAGCCGTCCCACGAGCTCGACAACGCCATGGAAGCGACGCAGCGAGGAACAAGGCGATGCGACGGCGAAGACGCGCACGACCCCGCTACGGCGGGACCGAAGGAACCGAGAGGTCCGATGGCGGAGCGGTGCAGTAATGGGTTGCTGCGGCGGCGGAAGGAAGGAGAAAGAAGGCGAGAAAAGGTGGAGTGAGGGAGAGCGTGCGAGCCTCTGCCGCTCCCTCTCCCCCCCTACTTATAGACCCGCGCGGCGGAGCCGAGGAGGCGTGGTGTGGGGGAACGTGGGATCAACTGCGCCCACTCCCCCACGTCCCACGATTATTGCGGCCTGGTGAAGAAATGAAACCGCCGCGGGAAGGCGAGCGGTCCGTTGTGGGCCGCAGAAGATCTGTGCTTGGGCCGAGGCCTAGAAGTGGCGGGCCCGGGCCTGCGGCGGCGTCCCATCGTGCGCGTGCGTTGGCAGGTTCTCCTTGCCACGTGGCCCGCGAGGTGGCGCGCGGTCAGCTTGCAGGCCGACCCATGTTCCCGCCTACAAGATACGGAGCTTTCCGAAGACGGCGCGCATAAGCAAAGCCGGCTCCTCAGGATAGGAAGCTGACCAAGCTTCTCGTCCCTTTATCAGCCTCGAAGCTCGATCAGCTTCGGGGACTACTGTCGGAGTAAACGACCACGGGTAGCCTAGCCGGCTCCCCTTGGCCCTTCTGGAAAAAATTACAAGCCGATCCGGCTCTCAAGAAATCCAAGACATGGGGCCGCCTTCCCTTTGCCGGCTGTCTCCCAGACCGACTATCGGAAGGCGGCCCAGCTCTAGCCCTCATGAAGAAAGCCGCGGGAGGGCCGGCTCCAAGAAGCCGGCCGCGAGAAGCCGACTCCCACAAAGCGGTCAAGATCGTACCCTCGAAGTCTGCATCCACATAACGGCGATGTGGCGGGACGTGGCTACAGTAAAGCCTGCCACCCCCAAATCCCGGAGCACGCCTGGCACAGTGCGCCGTACGGGGTGGCCATGACCCGTCCGGCGTGGCACTGTTGCCATGTTGACCCTGATGCCACCCACGACGGGTTGTCAGCGCGGCCCATGGGCGGTGGGCCCCTTCAGGCAGAGAGACACCCGAAGGCGGCCAGGCCTCCCCCAGTCGGCCCAAGACAGGGCCGGCTCCCCACAGCCGGCTTGCTTCCTCCCTCAAAGGAGATGCCCCATTAAAGAGACAAGACAAGGTGAGGCTACAGCGATTGCCCGCCGGACGACGGCACTGTAGCCACGCTTACCTTGGCGAAGCCCTCGTCACCAGGTTTGAGGCAACAGTAACCAACCACCGACAAGGCCCTGGACAGTGGGGCCTGCCTATCGACCAAGGAGCCGGCAGCCGGCGGGACCCACCAGCCGGCGGGCCCCAGCAGCCGGCGCAGAAGCCGGCGAGCGTAGACACAGACGGCTAGTGCCCACGCCCAGCCGGATTACCATTGTACCCCCGGGGGGTCGGCCTATATAAATCCCCCGAGGCACCCATGCAAAGGGTTGATCTGAGCTAGTTTTAGACACCACATAGAGAGGAGAGGAGAGCTAGCCGTGCCCTTCTTCTTCTTCTCACCAAACAGCTCAAGGAGCATCTTGTAGCCACTCGTTCATCTAGTGATCATGCGGAGACCCCGCAGAGCAGCAGTAGGGGTGTTATCTCCTCGGAGAGCCCTGAAGCTGGGTAAGATTTGCCGGCGTGCATATCTTCGCCTCATCCCGCTTCCAGGCACCGGTGACGTCTTACTGGCTCCTATAATGATAAGCCACCCATTGGCATATGTCGCACCTACCACCCGACAAAACGCAAGGCAGACAATAGCTTGGACTTTGCGGCTAACACCAACACCCAGGATAACGGTCAGCGGCGTAAGGGTAAACCGCCCCAGTGGGGTTGAGGGTCAGGCCCCAAACTGGAGCGCTTGTTAAATCAGCCTTGCCCAAAGCACGGATCAAAGGAGAGACCCGCTACGCTCTTTGGAAAGATTGCTTCATTATGCGGGAGTTCAAAAATTCAAATCTTTTTCAATATGACAATGGACCGCCTAGCGGTTCAGGAGGCGGTTTCCATGGGCCGGGTTATGGTGGTGGCAATTCTGGTTTAGGGTTTTAGGGTAACCAAACTGGACATGGCAATCAGAACAGCCAGGGCAACCAGGGAGGTTACAACCATCAGGGGAATCAACAACAGCAGCAATCCGGTTATTAGAGCAATCCAAAACAGTTGAATAGTGGGCAGTATCATGTCTTCACCACTAGCCTATGTAAGCGCGATCAGAAGCTTCATAAGAGGGCTGTTATCTGCGCTGGTCTGAACAACCCATCATGTGGAGCCAAGAGGATCATCCACCCCGGGTTGACAATCCGAGTCATCTGGCTTTAGTGGTGGCACCCCAGGTTGGGGGTACAAATTTACAAAGGTGCTTATGGATGGAGGAAGTAGTATCAACATCCTTTACTATGAAACCTTTCGTCGCATGGGATTAACAAATAAGAATCTTAAACCGTCAAACACTGTGTTTCATGGGCTAGTGCCTGGTAAATCAGCATACCCAGTTGGTAACATAGCTCTGGAAGTTGCTTTCGGAGACGATCATGATTCAAGATCAGAGGTGTTGACTTTTGAAGTGGTGAAAATCAAGAGTCCATATCATGCCCTGTTCGGACGGTCGGCTTATGCTAAGTTCATGGCCAGGCCTTGTTATGTTTATCTGCAGCTTAAGATGTCGGGTCATAAGGGGACCATCACGGTGCATGGAAGCTGGAAGATCGCTTTGGAATGTGAAGAGGGGGATGCATCTTATGCTAAGTCGGTTTGTGCCACAAAGGAGCTGAAATTTTACAAAGACAATGTTGATCCGGCAGATATGACTTCTTTGAAAAAGCCAACTACTGAGCATGATCCGGCACTGAAGTTTAAATCCGCCATGGAGACTAAACTGGTTGACTTTGTTCCTGGCGATTCATCCATGCAGTTCAGTATCAGCGCTAACTTGGATCCGTAATAGGAAGGCGTGCTCATCGAGTTCATCCGTGAGAACCGGGACATCTTTGCATGGAAGCCTTTTGACATGCCAGGTGTACCGAGGGAACTCGCTGAGCACACCCTTAATATGGATCCTAAGTTTAAACTGGTTGAGGGAGTCCTGGATTAGGGGGTCTCCGGACAGCCGGACTATATTTTTCGGCCGGACTGTTAGACTATGAAGATACAAGATTGAAGACTTCATCTCGTGTCCGGATGGGACTCTACTTGGCGTGGAAGGCAAGCTAGGCAATATGGATATGTATATCTCCTCCTTTGTAACCGACCTTGTGTAACCCTAGCCCTTTCCGGTGTCTATATAAACCGGAGGGTTTTAGTCCGTAGGACAATAGACAATCATACCATAGGCTAGCTTCTAGGGTTTAGCCTCTCTGATCTCGTGGTAGATCTACTCTTGTACTACCCATATCATCAATATTAATCAAGCAGGACGTAGGGTTTTACCTCCATCAAGAGGGCCCGAACCTGGGTAAAACTTTGTGTCCCCTGCCTCCTGTTACCATCCACCTAGACGCACAGTTCAGGACCCCCTACCCGAGATCCGCCGGTTTTGACACCGACATTGGTGCTTTCATTGAGAGTTCCTCTGTGTCGTCGCCGTTAGGCTTGATGGCTCATACTATCATCGATAGCGATGCAGTCCAGGGCGAGACTTTCCTCCCCGGACAGATCTTTGTGTTCGACGGCTTTGCACTGCGGGCCAATTCACTTGGCCATCTGGAGCAGATTGAAAACTATGCCCCTGGCCACCAGGTCAGGTTTGGAAGCTTAAACTACACGGCCGATGTCCGCGGAGACTTGATCTTCGACGAATTCGAGCCTCTGCCTTGTGCGCACGCGGTCACGATGAGTACGATTTAGCTCTATCATCAGACAGTGTTCAGGAGATCGCACCGGCAGCCGCTCCGACCCTCAACTCGGAGCCAGTTGGGCCGTCCATGGACGGGTGGATGGACCCCGCCACGGAGGCCTTACCCTCAGCGGCGATCGAGCCGAACATCGACCTTACCTTGCACGAGAGCCGTATTGTTAAACCGCCGGATCTTTCTCCGGCCACGGACTTCGAACCGCCTGCGCCCGTTCCTATCGAATCCGATTGGGCGCCGATCATGGAGTTTACCTCCGTGGATATCTTTCAGCACTCTCCCTTTGGCGATATACTAAACTCATTAAGGTCTCTCTCCTTGTCAGGAGGATCCTGGCCGAACTATGTCCGGCAGGACTGGGATGCGGACGACGAAGAAATTCGCGGCCCACCCACCACCCACTTAGTAGCCACTATCGATGACTTAACCGACATGCTCGACTTCGACTCCGAAGACATCGACGGTATGGACGACGATGCGGGAGACGAAGAGGAACCACTGCCCACAGGGCACTGGACAGCCACCTCATCATACGATATATACATGGTGGATACACCCAAAGAAGGCAATGGCGACGAGACAGCGGAGGATGACCCCTCCAAGAAGCAACCCAAGCGCCGACGTCAGCGGCGCCGCTCTAAGTCCCGCCAAAGCAAAAGTGGTGATATCGGCACAGGAGGTAATAACACTCCGGATAGTGCCGAAGACAACAACAACCCCTCCAGCAAGAGTTAGAGCAGGAGGATGGAGGAGCTAGCCCTCCTGAGAGAGCGGCAGATGGAGAAGCGGAGGATGGTAATTACATGCCCCCTCCGAAGACGAGGCAAGCCTCGGCGATGACGAATTCGCCGTGCCAGAGGATCCCGTCGAACAAGAGCGCTTCAAGCGCCGGCTTATGGCCACGGCAAATAGCCTTAAGAAAAAGCAGCAGCAGCTTCAAGCTGATCAAGATCTGCTAGCTGACAGATGGACTGAAGTCCTCGCGGCCGAGGAATATAAACTCGAGCGCCCCTCCAAGAGTTACCCAAAATGCAGGTTGCTACCTCGACTGGAGGAAGAAGCGTATGACGCGGCTGATCGGCCACCTCGTGGCCGTGATAGAGAGGCATTCCAGCCAGAATCTCAAACGGCACCCCGACGTCATTCAAATAAAAAAGCATGGGGAAACACATCAGACCTGCGAGACGTATTGGAGGACAAAGCAAAACATGCAAGACCGATCTAAGGATCACGAGGGCGCGCCACTATGCGAGACGATAAACGTCACGCCGGATACAGTAAAAGTAAATCCGGCCGGGCCGAACACAGCGGGCAAGACCCATTCGAGCTGCGTCGCGATATAGCCCAATACAGAGGCGCCGCACACCCCTTATGCTTCACAGACGAAGTAATGGATCATCAAATCCCAGAAGGTTTCAAACCTGTAAATATTGAATCATACGACGGCACAACAGATCCTGCGGTATGGATCGAGGATTACCTCCTCCACATCCACATGGCCCGCGGTGATGACTTACACGCCATCAAATACCTCCCACTAAAGCTCAAAGGACCAGCGCGGCATTGGCTTAACAGCCTGCCAGCAGAGTCCATTAGCTGTTGGGAAGATCTGGAAGCCGCATTCCTCGACAACTTTCAGGGCACTTATGTGCGACCACCAGATGCCGATGACTTGAGCCACATAATTCAGCAGCCAGAAGAATCGGCCAGGCAATTCTGGACTCGGTTCCTAACAAAGAAAAATCAAATCGTCGACTGTCCGGATGCAGAGGCCCTAGCAGCTTTCAAACACAACATCCGCGACGAGTGGCTAGCCCGGCACCTTGGTCAGGAAAAGCCGAAATCTATGGCAGCCCTCACGACACTCATGACCCGCTTTTGTGCGGGAGAAGACAGCTGGCTGGCTCGCAGTAACAATATGTCAAAGAACCATGGTACTTCGGATACCAAGGACGGCAATAGCAGGTCACGTCGCAACAAACATAAGCGCCGCATTAACAGCGATAATACTGAAGATACGGCAGTCAATGCCGGATTCAAAGGCTCTAAACCCGGTCAGCGGAAAAAGCCATTCAAAAGAAGCACTCCGGGCCCGTCCAGTTTGGACCGTATACTCGATCGCTCGTGTCAAATACACGGCACCCCCGACAAGCCAGCCAACCACACCAACAGGGATTGTTGGGTGTTCAAGCAGGCCGGCAAGTTAATTGCCGAAGACAAAGATAAGGGGCCACATAGCGATGACGAGGAAGAGCCCCGGCAGCCGAACACCGGAGGACAGAAGAGGTTCCCCCCACAAGTGCGGACGGTGAACATGATATACGCAACCCACATCCCCAAGAGGGAGCGGAAGCGTGCGCTCAGGGACGTATATGCGTTGGAGCCAGTCGCCCCAAAGTTCAACCCATGGTCCTCCTGTCCGATCACCTTCGATCGCAGGGACCACCCCACTAGTATCCGTCATGGCGGATTCGCCGCACTGGTCCTAGACCCAATCATTGACGGATTTCACCTCACTCGAGTCCTTATGGATGGCGGCAGCAGCCTGAACCTGCTTTATCAGGACACAGTGCGCAAAATGGGTATAGACCCCTCAAGGATCAAACCCACAAAAACGACCTTTAAAGGCGTCATTCCAGGTGTAGAGGCCCATTGCACAGGCTCAATTACACTGGAAGTGGTCTTCGGATCCCCGGATAACTTCCGAAGCGAAGAATTAATCTTCGATATAGTCCCGTTCCGCAGTGGTTATCATGCACTGCTCGGGCGAACCGCATTTGCGAGAATCAATATGGTATCGCATTATGCATACCTCAAGCTCAAGATGCCAGGACCTCGTGGGGTTATTACAGTTAATGGAAACACAGAGCGCTCTCTCCGAACGGAGGAGCACACTGCGGTCCTCGCAGCAGAAGCGCAAAGCAGCCTCTCAAGGCAATCCACCAGTTCAGCACTTCAAGACCCGGACACCTTCAATCGCGCTCGGAGTAATCGGCAACTAGACCGCCTGGCACGATCTGTGCTCGTGTAGCAATGCGGCCCCCACCCTAGTCCCAGCCAAACGGCGAAATCCGTGCCACGCGTACATAATTACGCATTAAAAATACCATGGGCACAGGTGGGGAGGGGGGCACAACTACGGCACGCTCCAAGACGCGGCCTAAACCGCACTAGGGGCTTCCCGCTTTGTTATTTTTCTCTTTCAGGACTTTAATCTCTGGAAACCTTGTCCGGCAGCATGATTGCCGAACACATGATGCAGCAACCAAGAGAGGCAGAAAGCTACGTCACACCACGGAACTCCCAGGTGGATTACGATAACGAGTGAAATATTTGCTTTAATACTATTCCTCAGCTTGCCCTTGGAAGGGACATAGTCCTACTTTTTGCTTATCGCACTATCTGTATCATTCTGCTTTAACGCACCTCTTTGAATAAACAACGCATAACATTACGACTATTATTGCATTCTTGTTATATATATATATGTGTTCATTAATGACACCTTGCAACCGTACACTTTGGTACGGCCAACACACCAGGGGCTTAAGTACCCCACAATATGGTGTGAGAAGTCCGAACACTTTCACAAGTGCGGCACCCCGAACTTATAGCATTATATGCATCAGCTCCGAATCATGTCTTTGGTCAAATGTTGGGTTTGCCCGGCTCCTATGTTTTGGTACCTTACGTTCCGCTCTATCGGCTAAGGTAGCGCTAGGAGAACTACTGCGATTGTGCCCCGGTTCTGCTGGGCTAAGCACCTCAGTAGAGAAAGCTAAAACTGACTGTCATGATAAGGCGAGAGACTGGTCGCTGTTCGGCGAGGTTTCGAGTCCCTAAAGACTTATGCCGCTTAGAGCGAGGAGCCGGTCCTGTCCGGCTTAAAGGCGTGTATCGCGCCCCGAATTCGGCCTTCCGAATACCAGGGGCTTCGCCGAAATTTAAAATTATAGAATTCTATGGCTAAGTGAGAGTGATAAAGCATTATTAGTCCGGTTGCCTTGTTCGCTGTGCTGAGCACCTCCCTCGAAGGACCCAAAAATGGGAACAAGAGTGCTCAGGTTTATCCCGAACACCCCAGCACTCGCGGCATGGGGGCAGAAGCCGAGGACTAGCCATCTCTCAGATTGGATAAACAGCCAAACAGAAGGTAATATTTTAAATTCAAACAAGCGTTGCATAGCGCATATGAAACAAGTTTTCATCATACAGGATCACACGAGCAAGTTTACTCAAATATTACATCCTTTGAACATTCGTCCGCTACAAGACGGGCACCCTTCAGGACACCCTCATAATAAATTTCGGGGGTGCGATGCTCCTTGCCCTGCGGTGGTCCCTCCTTGATCAGCTTCATGACGTCTAGCTTGGCCCATTGCATCTTCACGCGGGCGAAAGCTCGGCGTGCACCTTCGATGCAGATAGACCGCTTGACCACCTCCAGCCGTGGGCAGGCATCCACAAGCCGCCTCACCAGGCCGAAGTAGCTGTTCGGAAGGGCGTCGCCAGGCCACAGCCGGACTATAAAGCCCTTCATGGCCTGTTCGGCCGCTTTGTGTAGCTTGACCAGCTGCTTCAGCTGGTCGCTCATAGGCACCGGGTGTTCGGTCCCAGTATACTGAGACCAGAACAGCTTCTCTGTTGAGCTTCCCTCCTCGGCCTGGTAAAACTGTGCGGCATCCGACACGCTGCGGGGCAAATCTGCGAATCCTCCTGGAGAGCTCCGGATTCGGGTAAGTAATAGGTAATTTACTTTCACATGCTTGCTTTGCATATAGAATGCCTTACCCGCCGCTATTTTCTTCATCGCGTCAGTCTCCTGGAGGGCCTTTTGGGCTTCGGCCTTGGCACTTTTTGCGCTCTCGAGGGCCGCGGCAAGCTCAGACCCTCGCGTCTTCGAGTCAAGCTCCAACGGCTCGTGCTTCGTCGCGAGAGCCTGGAGCTCTTGCCGCACCTCGCCCACCCGAGCCTCTTGCCTTTCCCGCTCGGTGCACTCCTTGGCCGCTTAGCCTCGGACAGCGCTTGCCTTATGGTCGCCACTTCGGTCGTGGCCCCTGGAAAATTCATGATGATCCTGTCATTTTGCAATCGCATTCTTTTTATACATATCCATAAACTAGGTATTACTTACCTTTGTTCTCCTCGAGCTGCCTCTTGGCAAGGCCGAGCTCGTCCTGGGACCCTTTAAGGTCCTGCTTCAGTACGGTGACCTCTGCAGTCAGTGCGGTAGATGCCAGCAGCGAAGCCTGCATATGCATATTGACATACTTATATTAGACTCCTGCGATATTGTTTGATCCTCTATTCGGCTTTTCTTTGTGAACACCGAACAGAGCATCAGGGGCTACTGTCTATGCGGTAATATTTTTCCTATATTTTAAACACTTACCTCAAAGCCTATTAGAAGGCTGGCACAGGCTTCAGTCAGTCCGCTCTTAGCGGACTGAACCTTCTGGACCACCGCACTCATAATAGTACGGTGCTCCTCGTCGATGGAAGCGCTGCGAAGCACTTCCAGCAGATTGTCCGGCGCCTCTGGATGGGCAGAGGTCACCGGTACATGCATCTTGCCCCTCTTGGAAGAAGGCCGCCTGCCCGAGTCCGGAACCACTGGAGGTTCCGGCGCGGTGTTCGGCTGAGGGCCGAACTCGGAGCCCTCAGGGGCCCTGTCCCCTCTGCTCCCATAGTCCGGAAGGTCGCCTTGAGGCGCCTCCGGAACTGTCTCCCCTCGACCCAGTGCCTCGTGAGACAATACCTCGGCGTCGTCCGCAGGGTAAGGGAGGTGGCTATCGGAAGTGGATCGCTATCCATATCCGACGAGCCCAGGGAGCCATCCGACGATACATCAATACGGGCTCGTGGCGGCCTGCATAATCATATTCGGCGTTAGGGGAAGCAGTGCAACAGAGGAATGCGATGAGTCACTCTAGTATCCGAATACTTACGACTTCCCCAGGGGCTTGGCCCTGGGCAGCCACTCGTCTTCACCGTCGGCGGCGGTGGTAGAACTGTCCAGAAGGAGAGTCCTTCCCTTCTTGGACCCTTCGGCCTCCCCAGTTGGGGCGGACTTCCTCTTCTTGTCTCCCCCGTCTGGAGGGGGAGAATCTTCTTCTGCCTCCTCGTCTTCTGGGGAGGAGTGTGTCGTAGAGTCATCAGACAGTGAGTTTGATGACGCCTGGTGTCGGGAACTCTTTCGGGTTCCCTTGGCCTTCTTGGTCTTCTCCGGCACCATATAAGGAGACGGAGTCAGCATCTTCGCCAGGAGAGCATCTACTGGGCCTTCGAGCAAAGGAGCCGGACAATTGATCTGTCCGGCCGTCTCCTGCCAGTTCTGTCAAAGGTATGGGAGCTTAGATCCCGCATAGAATCAAACTATGGAAAATAAGTATCCTGTGAGAGGTAAAACAGCTTACCGCGCTGGCTTGGCGCTTCACGCAGAATCCGCGGTCCTTGGTAGTGGGAGGGGGAACCTCGGCGCTCTTGAATAGCACCTTCCAGGCATCTTCGTGAGTTGTGTCGAAGAGCCTATTCAGAGTTCGGTGCTGGGCCGGGTCGAACTCCCACAAGTTGAAAGCCCGTTGTTGGCACGGGAGGATCCAGCGGATGAGCATGACCTGGACTACGTTGACAAGTTTGAGCTTCTTGTTCACCATGTTTTGAATACATGTTTGGAGTCCGGTCAGCTCTCCCGAACTATCCCAGGACCGGCCCTTCTCTTGCCAGGAGGTGAGTCGCGTGGGGATGCCAGATCAGAACCCGGGGGCCGCTGCCCATTTAGGGTCACGCGGCTCGGTGATGTAGAACCACCCCGATTGTCACCCCTTTATGGTCACCACGAAGGAGCCCTCGAGCCATGTGACGTTGGGCATCTTGCCCACCATGGCGCCTCCGCACTCTGCCTGGCGGCCGCTCACTACCTTCGGCTTGACATTGAAGGTCTTCAGCCATAAGCCGAAGTGGGGCTTGATGCGGAGGAATGCCTCGCACACGACGATAAACGCCGAGATGTTGAGGATGAAGTTTAGGGCCAGATCGTGGAAATCCAGGCCGTAGTAGAACATGAGCCCCGGACGAATGGGTGGAGAGGGAATCTCAATCCGCGGAGGAAATGGGTAAGGAACACTACCCTCTCATGGGGCCTGGGGGTGGGGATGAGCTGCCCCTCTTTTGGGAGCCGATGCGCGATGTCGTCGGGCAGGTATCCGGCTCTCCTCAGCTTCTTGATGTGTCCCTCCGTGATGGAGGAGACCATCCACCTGCCTCCCAATCCGGACATGGTTGGAGAGGGTTGAGGTGGGAAATGCAGACTTGGGCACTGGAGCTCGAGTGTGCGAAAATGGATGAGCAAAGGAGGAAGAAGGCGTGGATGAAAAGGTAAATCCTTATCCCTTTATATGGGAGGACGAAACTATGCGTCCCCACTAGCCTGGTAAAACTCGCTTATCCCCCAAGCGCCGTAATCGATGGCGCGGTTGGGTTACCCACACCCGTATTGATGAGAATCTCGTGATAAGGGGACACGATCTCTGCTTTGACGAGACGTGTCAAAAAACTGCCTCGCGTTATGTGCGGGGCTAGTTAAAGGAAATGGTTCGAATAATCGCTGGGCCATGACATAATGTCGTGTTGCCAAAACAAGTCAGCAAATTAGATTTGCGAAAATATTATTCTCTCTGCGGTGGTATGTGGAACTTATTTTGCAGGGTCGGACACTATCCTTGTATTCAAATTCTTCCGTGGTGTATTCGGAGGAGGAACCCGCCTTGCAATGCCGAAAACAACACTGCGTGCCGGACTCATCGTCATTGAAAGCCTAGTTCAGGGGCTACTGAGGGAGTCCTAGATTAGGGGGTCTCCGGACAGCCGAATTATGTCTTTCGGCCGGACTGTTAGACTATGAAGATACAAGATTGAAGACTTCGTCTCGTGTCCGGATGGGACTCTACTTGGCGTGGAAGGCAAGCTAGGCAATACGGATATGTATATCTCCTCCTTTGTAACCGACCTTGTGCAACCCTAGCCCTTTCCGGTGTCTATATAAACCGGAGGGTTTTAGTCCGTAGGACAACATAAAATCGTACCATAGGCTAGCTTCTAGGGTTTAGCCTCTGTGATCTCGTGGTAGATCTACTCTTGTACTACCCATATCATCAATATTAATCAAGAAATACGTAGGGTTTTACCTCCATCAAGAGGGCCCAAACCTGGGTAAAATTTTGTGTCCCCTGCCTCCTATTACCATCCGCCTAGACGCACAGTTCGAGACCCCCTACCCGAGATCCGCCGGTTTTGACACCGACACTGGTCAAACAGTTTCTTCGTCGCTTCAACGAAGAAAGGCGTAAGGCTATTGGTGAGGAGGTAGCCCGACTTTTGGCAGCAGGGTTTATCGTAGAAGTCTTTCACCCTGAGTGGCTAGCTAATCCGATGCTGATGCTTAAGAAAAATGGCACTTGGCGTATGTGTGTGGATTACACAGACTTGAACAAAGCCTGTCCAGCTTATCCCTTTGCTCTCCCTCGTATTGATCAGATTACTGATGCTACAGCAGGTTGTGACCATTTGTGTTTTTTGGATGCTTACTCTGGTTATCATCAGATCAAAATGGCAGTTAAGGACCAGGAGAAGACAACCTTCATAACTCCCTTTGGAGCCTTCTGCTATGTATCTATGCCTTTCGGGCTCAAGAGTGCCTAGGCAACTTATCAGCGCTATGTTCAGAATGGTCTACATAAACAGATTAAACGCAACTTACATGCATATGTGGATGATATTGTGGTGAAATCCAGAAAGGAGGAGACATTGATAGGTGACTTGAGGGAAACTTTTGATAACCTCCGGGTTTATAAGATGATGCTTAATCCGTCCAAATGTGTCTTTGGTGTACCGGCAGGCAAGCTTTTGGGTTTTCTGGTGTCTAACGGGGGGATTGAAGCTAATCTAGAGAAAATAACAGTTATCACGTCTTTGGCTAAACCGGCGTGCATTAACGATGTTCAACGTCTGGCGGTCCGGATTGCAGCCTTAAGCTAGTTTATCAGTTGCCTTGGAGAGAAGGCTATCCCTTTGTATCAGATGTTAAAGAAAACGGATCACTTCGTTTGGAGTGATGCTGCTGATGAAGCACTTGTAGATCTGAAAAGACAGTTAGCCGAGCCACCTGTCCTTGCAGCTTCGGTTGATAAGGAGCAGTATTGCTATATGTGGCTGCTAATGTCCGAGCTGTTAGTGTGGCTATTGTTGTGGAGCGCAAGGAGGCTGGGAAAGAGTATTCGGTTCAACGGCCGGTTTATTATATCAACGAGGTGCTTATAGAGTCCAAACAGAGATACCCACATTGGCAGAAGCTGGTGTATGGAGTTTTTATGGCAAGCCGGAAGCTCAAGCATTATTTTCAAGGTAATCCTATCACAGTGGTCAGTTCAGCTCCATTGGGAGATATCATCCAAAACAGAGAAGCAACTGGCCGGATTGCTAAATGGGCTATTGAGCTTGGACCTCACGGGCTCAAATATACACCCCGCACAGCAATCAAATCCCAAGCACTTGTGGACTTCATCAATGATTGGACAGAGTCGCATGCACCTGAGGAAAAACCAGACAACACTTATTGGACTATTCACTTTGATGGGTCCAGGCAATTGGAGGGCTCGGGGGCTGGAGTCATATTAACTTCCCCACGAGGTGATAAGTTTTGTTATGTTCTCCGTTTAATGTTCCCTTGTACTAACAATGCAGCTGTGTATGAGGCTTTGCTCCATGGTCTTCGGATGGCTAAGGAAATGAACTTAAGCTGGGTTAAGTGCTTTGGTGACTCGGACCTGGTGGTTCAGCATGTATCTGGCACTTGGGATTCCAAGGATCCACTTATGGCAGCATATAGACGAGAGGTGGATATAGTGGCTGGTCACTTCAAAGGTTATCAAGTGGACCACATAGACCAGTGGAAGAATGAAGTAGCATACGTTTTAAGTCACTTAGGCTCTCAACGTAAACCGGTGCCACCCAATACCTTCCTCGATGTATTGCATAATCCGTCAGTGAAGATACCTACGAAAGAGGATTTGGCTGTGCCCGACCCGGAGGCTCAATTGGTGGCGGCTCTTCATGTTATTCCGGATTGGACGGTCCCGTACCTAGCGTACATGAACCGGGGCGAGTTACCAGACGATGAAACTCTAGCCTGGCAGATAATCCGGCGATTCAAATCAATGACCATTGTCAATGGAGAGCTACATCATTGTAGTGTCATAGGACTGTTTCAGCGTTGTGTCTCTCCTCAAGAAGGCTGTGAGATCTTGTGTGAGATTCACAAGGGAGATTGTGGTCACCACGCCGGTTCAAAATCCTTGGTGGCTAAGGCTTTTTGTCACGGCTTCTATTGGTTGACGGCTCATGCTGATGCTAAGGATTTGGTAAAGAGGTGTGATGGTTTTCAAAAGTTTGCATGCCGTGCTCATGTTCCAGCCCAAGAGTTAAGAATGATCCCAGGCCGTTTGCAACTTGGGGACTCCATATGGTTGGACCTTTTAAGAGGTCTAAGGATAAAAAGACTCACCTGTTGGTAGCAGTGGATAAGTTTACCAAGTGGGTAGAGGCGGAGCCAGTGAGTAAGTGTGATGCAGCCACGACGGTGCAATTCATCAAAAAGGTGATATTCCGGTTTGGTTTTCCACACAGCATTATCACTGATAATGGTACTAATCTGTCCAAAAGTGCTATGGAGGAATTATGTCAACGAGAGCACATCCGGCTTGACATGTCATCAGTGGCTCACCCCCAATCTAATGGTCAGGCAGAAAGGACCAATCAAGAAATTTTTAGAGGTATCAAACCCCGGATTATGGTTCCTTTAAAGCGGATGCCGGGTTGTTGGGTGGAGGAGTTACCTTCCGTGTTATGAAGCATCAACACCACACCAAACAGATCTACAGGTTACACGCCTTTCTTCATGGTTTACGGAGCCGAGGCAGTTCTTCCTAGTGACATACGTCATACTCGCCCCGCGTGGTGGCATATGTTGAAGTTGATAATGAGAAAGCACGTCAGGACTCATTGGACCTGTTAGATGAGGAGCGTGATCTTGCGGCAACACATTCGACAATTTACCAACAAGATCTATGATGTTATCACAGTCGCCCGGTTAAAATCGGGACTTTTCAAGAAGGCGATCTGGTGCTCCGGCTCATCCAGGATCAGACTGATATGCACAAGTTATCCCCACCTTGGGAAGGGCCTTTTGTGGTCAGCAAAAATTTGTACAATGGATCATACTACCTCATTGATGTTCGAGAGCACAAAGACTCACGTAAATCGGAGGAGGAGACCCAGCGGCCGTGGAATATAGCTCATCTTCGGCCTTACTATACTTGAGCTATAGGCTCTTTCTATGTGCATACTTATGACAATGTATATATTATAGTCAATATAATAAACCAGAGCCTCAGCTAAAGCGGGGTCTCTGTTTGTTTTACATCATGTGTTTTCATGGGGGCTTCTATTTACAAAGCGGAGTTCTATTAATCCGGCTTGTCAAGCCACATATATAAAAGGAAATCACTAGGGGGCTAGGTCATATCTGAACCTTAGCTACACCTCTTGATCGGCTTATAGCCAAAGGGACATCGCTAGGGGGCTTGGTTGTATTTACACCATATCTACACCTCTTGATAGGCTTAAAGCCAAAAAGAAAATTATGTGGGGCCAAAGAGAGTGTTGCACCAGCACAACTCAAACATAGGCACCCACCGATCACAACTCAAATGTTGCTTGGGGGCTCTTTGCTTCTCAAAGAACAAAGAGTCTACACCTTTGTAACAGGCTATCAAGCCAGGCTTGGAAGCCAGGTGTATTCACCTAAACCCCCGGGTTATCCTGCCTCTTTAAGTAAGCCACTCCGTCCAGGTAAACCTGGTATGACCCATCGAACATTGGACAAGTCAATCTCATAGACGCTGAACTTGTCAAAGTTAAAACGATGATTGGTTAAAGATTGAGGTCCATCTTAAAAGGCTTTGAAAAATGGTTAAACTCAGTGGCCTAGCATCCCATGAAAAGCCTCGATTTAGGGCCTGGCATCCCATGAAAAGCCTTGCATATTCTTCTTGTGTTTTTTGCAAAGTTGTTCTTTTTTGATATTCATAAGTATTTTCTGATAAACCGGCGTTTATTAAAACCCAGCATGACTTACAATGCTAAATTGTTAGTACATGATCAACTATAATCTGCCTTTTTCTGTTCTGGTCTGGTTTTGACTACTAGTCACCAATGTTATATGGTTAAACCGATGTTTATTATAACTCGGTATGGTTTTATCGTAAACCGTCAAAACTGCAAGGAGTCATCTACACTCCAGCTTGGTGTTATCACCTCTTTTACACAGCCATGGGCAAAAGGAACAAGGTGACAAGTATTTCTCTATCTTGTAAACAGCCTTGGCCTACATCCAGGTTCTATTTTTTTGGGGCATCCTGACCCGTCCAGCGGTAAACCGCCAGGCCCCTTTTTCAAACTCTTGTATGCAGGAGCAAGTTAACATACAGCCACGACGGATTGTGAATATAAATAACAATCCCAAAAGCATGGCGAGTTATCAGTATCCAGCAACATAAGTATGCTCGATGGCATAACAGACAAAGTGTTTGAACTAGCTAATTACAAGGCGTTTTTTCAACCCACACAGGATAAATGTTTCAGCAAGAAAAGGTAGGCTATGACGGGCTAAAGCGGCTCTCCAGTTCAGGGCTCATCATCAGGACGACTTGACGATTGCAGATCATCTTGAGTAGGGGCATTGATAACCCACAAGTATAGGGGATCTATCGTAGTCCTTTCGATAAGTAAGAGTGTCGAATCCAACGTGGAGCAGAAGGAAATGATAAGCGGTTTCCAGCAAGGTATTCTCTGCAAATACTGAAATAATTAAGTGGTAACAAATAGTTTTGTGATAGGATAATTTGTAACGAGCAACAAGTAACAAAAGTAAATAAAGTGCAGCAAGGTGGCCCAATCCTTTTTGTAGCAAAGGACAAGCCTGGACAAACTCTTATATAGAGAAAAGCGCTCCCGAGGACACATGGGAATATCGTCAAGCTAGTTTTCATCACGTTCATATGATTCGCGTTCGATACTTTGATAATTTGGTATGTGGGTGGACCGGTGCTTGGGTACTGTCCTTACTTGGACAAGCATCCCACTTATGATTAACCTCTATTGCAAGCATCCGCAACTACAACAAAAGTATTAAGGTAAACCTAACCATAGCATGAAACATATGGATCCAAATCAGCCCCTTACAAAGCAACGCATAAACTAGGGTTTAAGCTTCTGCCACTCTAGCAACCCATCATCTACTTATTACTTCCCAATGCCTTCCTCTAGGCCCAAATAATGGTGAAGTGTCATGTAGTCGACGTTCACATAACACCACTAGAGGAGAGACAACATACATCTCATCAAAATATCGAAGGAATACCAAATTCACATGACTACTAATAGCAAGACTTCTCCCATGTCCTCAGGAACAAACATAACTACTCACAAAGCATATTCATGTTCATAATAAGAGGGGTATTAATATGCATATAGGATCTGAACATATGATCTTCCACCAAATAAACCAACTAGCATCAACTACAAGGAGTAATTAACACTACTAGCAACCTACTAGTACCAATCCCGGACTTGGAGACAAGAATTGGATACAAGAGATGAACTAGGGTTTTGAGAGGAGATGGTGCTGATGAAGATGTTGATGGAGATTGCCCTCTCCCGATGAGAGGAACGTTGGTGATGACGATGGCGATGATTTCCCCCTCCCGGAGGGAAGTTTCCCCGGCAGAACAGCATTGCCGGAGCCCTAGATTGGATCCGCCAAGGTTCCGCCTCGTGGCGGCGGAGTTTCGTCCGAGGAGATGGCTTATGATTTTTTCCTCATCGAAAGACTCCATATAGCAGAAGATGGCCATTGGAGGGCCACCAGGGGCCCCACGAGGTAGGGGGGCGCGCCCAGGGGGTAGGGCGCGCCCCCACCCTCGTGGGCAGGGTGTGGCCCCCTAGTGAACTTCTTGCGCTCAGTATTTTTTATATATTCCGAAAACGTCTTCCGTGAAGTTTCAGGACTTTTGGAGCTGTGCAGAATAGGTCTCTAATATTTGCTCCTTTTCCAGCCCAGAATCCCGGCTGCCAGCATTCTCCCTCTTTATGTAAACCTTGTAAAATAAGAGAGAATAGGTGTCGTGGTATTCTCACGTGGGGCTTGTGAGTCGGCAGATGCCACAAGGGCTTAGTGTGAGGGTAAGACTGCTGCTAATAGGACCGAGAGCGGGTATGCGAGTAGCACGCGCTAGTTTACCCAGGTTCGGGGCTCTCCGGAGAGATAACACCCCTACTCCTGCATGTTTGAGTATATATCTGGGGTGTACATCGGGCAGTACAAAGTGCTCCTGGAGCTGTATCTAGGATCAGTGTCATGGGCATCTGACTCTGTATATGTGTGCGTCCGGAGTGAGCATGCATGCTCTAGTGGCCAAGCATGGCCGTGGGGGAGTGTGTGGCCGTGGGAGTCCATCCCCTGGATGGATGGATATGTGCCCCTTTATATAGGAGAGGGTAGCTTAGGATGTAACTTGGTAGTGGGCATGGGTAAGGCATGGTGCATGTCATGCTTGTCCCCTGGGTCACTTCATAAATAGTGCCAGGGGACAAGTGACACTGTACATGATGGCGTCGCGGTACGGTTGTCTTGTCCGCGGTATGGCCGTCTCGTCGGGGTCTTGTCTGTCTCGGGTCGAGCTGCAGTCGGCAGCCGGCAGTCGGCCGGGCAGAGCAATCGGAGGGGAGCTGGCAGGAGCAGCCGGGCAGTCGGACTAAGGGGCTTTGCTAGCCCCGATGTCTTGAAATATTGTCTTGCCGTCTTCGGGGTACCCGTGGTCAATTACTCCGTCAGTAGCCCCCAAGCCTCCGGGCAACTTGGCAAAGTTGGGCGGAGGTTTTTTGGCGAGAGTTCATGGAATGATCATGAAAAAAGAGAAAGTTAGTCCACACAGATATATCCAATGTTTGCTTTTAGTATTGCAAGTTTTATGCGGAGGGTGCTGACTCGGTTTTGTCCGAGCCCCCTTCAACCTTTTTCATGTTCCCTCCGCTTTTTGGCTTGTGCTCTCACTCGCCGGACAGTCGCTCTGCGGTCTGTGGTTGAGAGTGGGCCGTGAAGCGGAGTGTACAGTACTTAGAATCTGGGAGCAGATTTAACCGAGCAGATACTCATAAAGGAAACGGTCGGGTCTCCCGAAGTGTTTTTCTTCCCGGACGTTTTTCGCGTGGGTGGCCTCCAGCGTTCACCCTTGCTAGCCGGACACCCGCTCTGCGGTCTGTGACTAAGAGTGAGCTTTTGGTACTGTGCACACTACTAAGCCATCTGCGGGAACAAACGTCTCAGGCCAAGCGGCCAGCCCCCGGGCCAACTGTAACGCCCTCGATGCGGCTATAGCTCCCACGTTTCGAGGCACGACTTAGAGACATAACCGCATTGAAAGCAATGCCGCAACTTAGGCAATCTTCACAACATCCCATGTAATATAGATAATAAAGGGGAGATACATAGTTGGCTTACACTCGCCACGTCAATCAAAGTACATAAATAGCATTACAACATTCAAACACTCATGGCCCGTCTACGGCGCCAAAATAAAAGATAACCCAACATGCGACACGGTCCCGATCGCCCCAACTGGGCACCACTACTGATCATCACGGAAAGACACGTAGTATCGGCGTGAGTCCTCGTCTAACTCCCACTTGAGCTCAAGCGCATCATCTGGAACAGAGTCATCAGGCCCTGCATCTGGTTTGGAAGTAATCTGTGAGCCATAGGGACTCAGCAATCTCGCACCCTCGGGATCAAGACTATTTAAGCTTATAGGTAAGGGAAGGTAAATATGTGGAGCTGCAGCAAGCGACTAGCATATATGGTGGCTAACCTGTTCGCAAAAGAGAGCGAGAAGAGGAGGCAAAGCACGAACGAGTAACTAGAGGGCAACCTGCGACAAGCATTACTCCAACACCGTGTTCACTTCCCGGACTCCGCCGAGAAGAGACCATAACGGTAACTCACACCGTTGATTCATTTTAATTAAGTTAAGGTTAAAGTTATCTACAACCGGACATTAACAAATTCCCATCTGCCCATAACCGCGGGCACGGCTTTCGAAAGTTTAAATCCCTGCAGGGGAGTCCCAACTTAGCCCATGACAAGCTCTCATGGTCAACGAAGGAATAGACCTTCTCCCGAGACATTCCGATCAGACTCGGTATCCCGGTTCTACAAGACACTTCGACAAGTTAAAACAAATCCAGCAACACCGCCCGAATGTGCCGACAAATCCCGATATGAGCTGCACATATCTCGTTCTCAGGGCACACTCAGATTGTCTTAGGTATGGGTAGGCCAGCCCAGATTTGCCCCTGGTGGCCACCGGCAGCTGACAGGTGGACCAACACTCAGAGGAGCACTGGCCCCGGGGGGGGGGGGGGTTAAAATAAGATGACCCTCGGGCTCCGAAAACCCAAGGGAAAAAGAGGCTAGGTGGAAAATGGTAAAACCAAGGTTGGGCATTGCTGGAAAGCTTTAATCAAGGCGAACTATCAAGGGGTTCCCATTATCACCCAACCGCATAAGGAACGCAAAATCCGGGAACATAACACCGATATGACGGAAACTAGGGCGGCAAGAGTGGAACAAAACACTAGACGAGAGGCCGAGCCTTCCACCCTTTACCAAGTATATAGATGCATTAAGATAACAAGATAATATAATGATATCCCCACAAGTAAATAAGGTTCCAACAAGGAACGGTCTCCAATCTTCACCTGCAACTAGCAACGCTATAAGAGGGGCTGAGCAAAGCGGAAACATAGCCAAACAACGGTTTGCTAGGACATGGTGGGTTAGAGGTTTGACATGGCAATTTGGGAGGCATGGTAAGAAAGTGGTAGGCATCGTAGCATAGGCATAGCAAAAGAGCGAGCATCTAGCAAAGCAAAGATAGTAGTGATTTCGAGGGTATGATCATCTTGCCTGCAAAGTTGTCAGAGTTGACTGGATCCTCGAAAGCAAACTCAACGGGCTCCTCATTAGAGAACTCGTCTCCCGGATCTACCCAAACAAGACAAACAAGCAAATGGAGCATAATCAACCACGTGCAAACTCAGACAACATGATGCAAACATGGTATGCTATGCGGGATGCGATATGTGATGCATATGCAAGATTTGACAAGGAATGAATGAACCTGGCCTCAACTTGGGAATCCAAGTGTGCCACTGGAAAGATGAGATGAAATCGCTTGAAAACGATATAAAGAACGCCGGAATCGGAGTTACGGTTTGGAAATGGCAAGCAATTCAAATATGACCACGTTCTGCGATTTACAGCAAGTAGTCATCTAAATGCAACAAGATGAACATGCTACAGCACCCAAACATGGCATCAAAATACGTGGCAGGGATCCACTCATGATGCTTAACAAAAGACTAGCACTGAGCTACGGCCAATTCATCCATTTACAGGTTCAAACAAGCATGGCAAAAATGCATTTGGTAAACAGATTTCAGACTTAGTGAAATTAACACTTGTCTGGAATTTCAGATCAGATAGCACACTTTGGAACATGAAAACTATATGCTACAGGACCTGGACATGGCAAAGCAAAGCATGGAATGGAGCTACTCAAAGATCTTAACAAAAGTCCCTTAGTGACCTTGGGCCAAAAGGGATCAGAAAGTACATTTGTAAGCATGTGAACATGGCAAAAACATAATCAGTTCTTAGACTTAGTGAAAACTGGAGCATGCTGAAACAGATATCAAGTAGGCATGTTTACGAGCTCGATGCACTCACTACAGAGCAAGTCATGACAATCTAAGCACACACCCATCAAGTATACACAAAATACAAGCCATACATGGCAAGAACAATAACATAGCATGCACGGATCAACTACAACATCCTCGGCAAAATTGCTAACAAGTAGACAATCTGCCCAGATTCACGAAATGCCAAAAGTAGAGCTTGATCGACTCAAGCTAGGGTGCTCCATAATTGCAAAAAAAGATATGGATGGATAGAGCACTACAAGATTAACAAAACATTCTTACTGATCATCCTCAAAAGAGGCATAGATCACTAGGAAACAACATGAACATATGACATATTGAGATAAACAGCTCAAGGACTTAGTGGAAATGCTAAGTCCGTGAAATCAGCATTAACAAATGCACCACTTTGCAAGCTTGTGCTAGTCACCACACACATCACAAAAATACATGGATTGCACATCTGGATAGATGGCAAAACATGTAACAAAACTCATGAAGAGCTCACGGGCATATCATGCACACAATAATCATGGCAAAAATGACAAATATCTAATTAGAGCAGCAGATCTGACAATTATCTCAAATAGCATTCTTCTAACAGCATTTCGGGCATCAAGATGAACTCAAATGAAAATGATGCAATGAGATGAAATGATGTACTCTCTGAGATGAACATTTTGATATGCTATATCCCCAAAACGGAGCTACGGATGAGGAGTTACGACATGATGAACATGAGCAAATAATTAGGGTTTCGGGGGTAAAATTCAACCGAGACGGGATCCGGATCCAGATCTGGACGCACGGTTTACGAGGTTTGTCGGAGATGGACTTGAAGCTCGCCGGAGATGCTCGTCGAAGGAGGCGAGGAGGTGCGCCGGTGATGGAGGAGGAGGCGGCCGGCGTCCGGGCGGTGGTGGCCGGAGCCGTGGCGGCGGGCGGCGCCGGAAGCGGCACGGCGGGGCGGCACCAGAGCTCGCCGGAGCACAGGCGGCGAACAGCGTGCGGCGGCGGGGCGAGGTAGGAGAAGAGGCGGCCAGCGCGGGCGCCTCTAGCCCAGGCGGCGACGGGAGAGGGCCGGCCTTGGGCCCTCGCGGGCCTCGGTGGGAGTGGCGGCGATGTGGGGATCGCGGGGCTGACGTGGTGGCGGCAGAGCGGGTCGGACAATGTCCGGCCCGGCGGACTTTGTCCGGCGGCGGCGGGAGGGGATGGATCTAGGGTTTCGGGAGGAAGGGGAAGGAGAAATTCGGGGGTGTCTTTAAATAGGCATAGAGGGAGCTAGGAGAGTCCAAATGAGGTGCGGTTTTCGGCCACGCGATCGTGATTGAATGCTCTAGATGATGGAGAGGGTTTTGGTGGGTTTTGGGCCAAAATGGAGGGGTGTTGGGCTGCAACACACATGAGGCCTTTTCGGTCCTCGGTTAACCGTTGGAGTATCAAATGAAGTCCAAATGGTACGAAACTTGACAGGCGGTCTACCGGTAGTAAACCAAGGCTGCTTGGCAAGTCTCGGTCCAATCCGGAAATGTTTAATCCCCACACGCAAAAGAAAGTTAGAAATGACCACCGGAGGAGAACGAAGCGCCGGAATGCAAAACGGACAACGGGGAAAATGCTCGGATGCATGAGATGAACACGTATGCAAATGCAATGCACATGATGACATGATATGAGATGCATGACAACGATAACAACACACGGAGACAAAAACCCGAACCTGAGAAAATAAAATAACTTAACGCCGGAAACGGCAAGAGTTGGAGTACATATTGGGAAAATCATATCCGGGGTGTTACAACACTCCACCACTAATAAAGGATCTCGTCCCGAGATCTAGGACTAAAAGAACGCCGAGTATTCAGAACGGAGGTGATCCTCGCGTTCCCAGGTAGCTTCACGGTCGGAATGGTGTGATCACTTGACTTTGAGGAATTTGATTGACTTGTTGCGAGGCTTGCGTTCAGTCTCTTCAAGAATAGCAACAGGGTGCTCACGATAAGAGAGATCTTCTTGGAGCTCGATGTCCTCGAAGTTGACGGTGCAGTCAGGAGTCTTGAAGCACTTTCGAAGCTGATAGACATGGAACACGTCATGCATATTTGCAAAGTTTGAAGGAAGCTCGAGTTGATAGGCGAGATCGCCTCTCTTGCTGACGATCTTGAAAGGTCCCACGTATCTGGGGGCAAGCTTCCCTTTGATACCGAAGCGACGAGTACCTTTCATAGGAGAGACGGAGAGGTAAACATGATCTCCGATCTCGAAAGCCAAATCATGGTGCTTACTATCATAGTAGCTCTTCTGGCGGGATTGGGCTGCTTTGAGGTTATCTCGAATGACTTTGCACATTTCCTCTGCCTCTGTGATTAAGTCATTTCCGAGAAGCTGACGTTCACCGGTTTCAGACCAGTTGAGAGGGGTACGACACTTCCTGCCATACAGAATTTCAAATGGGGCCTTGCCCGAACTTGCTTGAAAACTGTTGTTGTAGGAGAATTCAGCATAAGGAAGACAATCCTCCCACTTCATGCCGAAGGAGATCACACAAGCCCTGAGCATATCTTCAAGAATCTGGTTGACACGCTCGACTTGACCGCTAGTTTGAGGATGGAAAGTTGTGCTGAAGCGGATGTTGGTGCCCATGGCCTTCTGGAAAGATTCCCAAAACTTGGAGGTAAAGATGCTGCCACGGTCTGAAGAGATCACTTGTGGAATACCGTGCAGAGAGACAATTCGAGAGGTATAGAGCTCCGCCAATTGAGCTGCAGTGATTGACTCTTTGATAGGCAAAAAGTGAGCCACTTTAGTGAGTTTGTTGATGACAACAAATATAGCATCATTGCCACGCTTGGACTTTGGAAACCCAGTCACGAAGTCCATCTCAATGTGGTCAAACTTCCATTCTGGAATGGCAAGAGGTTGGAGGAGACCAGCTGGCCTTTGGTGTTCTGCCTTCACTCTTCTGCAGACATCACACTCATTCACGAATTGAGCAATCTTGCGCTTCATTCGAGTCCACCAATAAGCCTGCTTAAGGTCCTGATACATCTTCGTGCTCCCAGGGTGAATGGAGAGGAGAGAATTGTGAGCCTCGTTCATGATCAATTTACGGAGTTCACCTTTGGGCACAACAATACGATCCTCGAAGAAGAGAGTATCCTTGTCATCAAGGTGGTAGCACTTGTACTTGGGTTGACTCTTGGCAATCCCAATCTTCACCTTTTTCACCATAGCATCAAGAAGCTGGGCTTGGTGAATCTGGTCTTCCAAGGTAGGAGAGACTTGAAGGTTGGCGAGGAAACCTTGAGGAACAACTTGCAGATTAAGCTTGCGGAAAGCTTCACAAAGCTCGGGTTGATAAGTCTTGAGAATCAGACTGTTGCAATAAGCCTTCCTGCTCAAAGCGTCAGCAATCACATTGGCCTTGCCTGGAGTATACTCGATACTCGGATTGTACTCTTGAATCATTTCAACCCATCGAGTTTGCCTGAGGTTGAGATTAGGTTGCGTGAAGTTGTACTTGAGACTCTTGTGATCAGTGAAAATGTCCACTTTTCTTCCCAATAAGAGATGTCTCCAAGTCAAAAGAGCATGCACAACTGCCGCCAACTCAAGGTCATGAGTGGGGTAGTTCTTCTCGTTGGGTTTCAACTGGCGAGAGGTATAAGCCACAACTTTCTTCTCTTGCATCAACACTGCGCCAAGACCTTGGAGAGAGGCATCACAAAAGACCTCGTACGGCTTGGATTCATCAGGCGGAGTCAGAACTGGAGCAGTGACCAATTTCTCTTTCAAAGTGTTGAAAGCCATGTCACACTCCGGAGACCAAACGTACTTGACGTGCTTCTGGAGAAGATTAGAGAGAGGCTTCGTGATCTTAGAAAAGTTTTCAATGAATCTTCGACAGTAGCTTGCGAGACCGAGGAAGCTACGGAGTTGCTTCACGTTCTGAGGTGGTTCCCAATTCACAATTGCAGACACCTTCTCAGGATTCACCGCAATGCCCTTGGCGGAGATGATATGATCAAGATAAAGAACCTCATCGAGCCAAAATTCGCACTTGGAGAACTTGGCGTAGAACTTGTGTTCCCTCAGCTTATCGAGTACCAAACGCAAGTGCTTGGCATGATCTTCCTTGTTCTTCGAGAAAACCAGAATGTCGTCGAGATAGACCAAAACGAAGTCATTGGTGTAGGCGTTGAAGATGAAGTTCATCATGCGAGAGAACGTCGGAGGAGTGTTGATGAGGCCAAAAGACATGACAGTGTATTCATATGAACCAAAGCTTGTCCTGAAAGCCGTCTTGGGAATATCTTGCTCACGGATTCGAATCTGGTGGTAACCCATACGGAGATCAAGCTTGGAGAATACTTGGGCACCTTTGAGTTGTTCGAACAGCTCGTTGATGTAAGGAAGTGGGTATTTGTTCTTGATGGTCTTCTTATTCAATGGACAGTAATCAACACAAAGTCGGTCCATTCCATCCTTCTTCTTCACAAAAAGAACACCACAACCCCACGGAGAAAAACTAGGTCGGATGAGACCCATTCTCTCTTGAGCATCGAGTTGCTTCTTCAGCTCCTTCAACTCTTCAGGTCCGAGCTTGTAAGGACGCTTGCACACAGGTTCCGTGCCAGGCTCAAGATCGCTGACGAATTCAACTGGCCGGTGCGGAGGCATTCCTGGAAGCTCTTCTGGAAAGACGTCTTGATATTCGCAAACGACTGGAATTTGCGAGATAGCATCCAGCTCACCCTTCTCATTGAGAGAAAACAGCCAGATGGTATCATCACAGCGGCAAAGACAATTACATCCTCAGACGAATGAGTCAATTGAATCTGCCTGGCTGCACAATCAAGATGCATCTTGTGCTTAGAAATCCAATCCATTCCGAGAATAAGATCAATATCCGAGTCACCAAGAACCATTGGAGAAGATAGAAATTTGTAGTCGCCCAAAGTGATAGTAACATCCGGAGCAATGTAGTTAGCATGCATGCGCCTACCGGGAGAGATAACTGCTAATGGACTAGGCAAAATTTGCAAAGCCAAACCATGCTTAGATGTAAACGGTCTCGAGATGAAACTATGCGATGCACCAGTGTCAAAAAGAACTTTTGCAGGGATATCGTCAACAGGAAGGTTACCCATGATGACATCTGACGAGTCCTCTGCCTGAGCTGCGTTCATCAAGTTGACCTTGGCGTGCTTGGGGTTATGCTTGACCATAGCTGAACTTGCCGATCTCATAGGAGGAGGAGGAGGGAGACGCCTCTGATTGAAGCATTTGTTGGCGTAGTGACCCTTCTGTTGGCACTTGTTGCACGTGACCTCTGAAAGTGGACGGTGATACGGAGCACTCGATCTTGGAGCTTGAGACGAACTCTTGTTCTGAAAGCCAGGGTTGGGTGGGTGGGAAGATCCACTGCCACCTTTGCTCTTCTGAAACGGCTGACGAAACGGAGGAGGAGGAAGCCAATACTTCTGCTGCTTGGCCACATGAGTAGATGAAGAAGGAGTAGCATCTCTGACTCGCTTCTTGGAAGCATCACACCTCAGTTGAGCGGCCTCTTGCTTCAATGCCATGTTGTAGAACTCATCGTACCTCAAGGGCTCAAAGAGAACAAGAGCTAGCTGAATTTCTTCTCTGAGACCACCCCTGAACTGGTATATCATGCTCTTCTCGTCAGGGACGTCCTGCTTAGCAAAGCGGGCGAGCTTCTGAAACAACTTGTTGTAGTCATAGACAGACAAAGAGCCTTGCTTCAGGTTGCGGAATTCCTCACGCTTTCTCTCAATCACGCTCTAAGGAATATGATGAGCTTTGAAGTCTTGACGGAATTCATCCCAGGTAATCACACGGCCTCCTCTGGAATCCTTGTACTGCTGGAACCATTCTGCAGCTTGATCTTTGAGTTGGAAGGAAGCGAACTTGACGAAGTCCTCAGGCCTGACGTTACTGCACTCGAAATGCTTGCACAGATCCACGAGCCAATCGTCAGCATCAGTTGCCTCAACACAATTGCTGAAAGTCTTTGGCCCGTTAGCAAGGAACTGGTTGAGTGTAGCAAAGTGATTCTGATTGTTGCTTTGGTTGCCTTGGTTCGCTCGATTGCGCTCTTGAAGAATTTGCATGATCAACTGTGTGTTTGCATTGGTTGCGGCCATCACAGCTTGCCATGCCTCCGGAGGAGGAGGAGGTGGTGGCGGATCTTGATTCTGATTCTGATTGGTGCTCTTAGCGGGAGCCATCCTGAAGAGGGTGACAACCGTTAGCACATTGACAGAAAAAATGAAGCTGAATCAAACGGGTTGAAATTGCAACATATAGTCTTCACATCCGAACATAAGAACGAATGCATTCCACTTGAAATGGTCACATGTCCATAAATTGAGAAGCCACTTAGAATTTAGGTAGAGGAATAAATCAACAAGGTACGGATCAAGAATGAATACTCGGTAAAAATCCCAATCTCAAACCAAATATCCGTGGAAGAAAAGCTAGAGCTACAAGAATTCCCACCTATGAAACTCCCGAACCTTTCCGGTTATGCAATCATGTGTTGGGGATATAGGGGAAGCATAATATCTCACCCAATCTAGCAAATCCTACATCCAGCTGTATCCATCCTTCAACACATAACCGAGAAAAACTTCGGAAACCATCAACCTCAACCTTCGAAAAGCATCTGTTATACAAGTTATGGCGATACTCCCGAACTCCCGCCCCGGTACTGGGTGGCATCGAGGTTATCTCACCAACGAACTGCATAAAAGAGATTTTCGATGTCGGCGTACTAAACTCAGGTATTTCAGAACTGCAACGATAAAATTGTGACGACAACACCTCGGAGCTCAACTCCCCGGGACACTGCCACAACCCCTAAAGACAGGAGGCACCAAGAACAATGTTCTCGTCACAAAACCATTGGAACAATTCCAAGATACCCGCGTGATCCTAAAAAATTTATTAGTGAAATTTGAGAAGAGAAGAGTCAAAACTCTATGTCAGGATGCCTTACCAGAGCGATGATGAGACTGGGAAGTAAAAAGAATTCCTAAACTCTCCGATATATAATTCCTAAATGACTCAAAACATTTTTCTAGACACAACTCGGCCGCTAAAACGATCAAGCAATGGGGCTCCTAAGGTCGGGGAAGGCTCTGATACCAACTTGTAACGCCCTCGATGCGGCTATAGCTCCCACGTGTCGAGGCACAACTTAGAGACATAACCGCATTGAAAGCAATGTCGCAAGTTAGGCAATCTTCACAACATCCCATGTAATATAGATAATAAAGGGGAGATACATAGTTGGCTTACACTCGCCACGTCAATCAAAGTACATAAATAGCATTACAACATTCAAACACTCATGGCCCGTCTACGGCGTCAAAATAAAAGATAACCCAACATGCGACACGGTCCCGATCGCCCCAACTGGGCACCACTACTGATCATCAGGGAAAGACACGTAGAATCGGCGTGAGTCCTCGTCGAACTCCCACTTGAGCTCAAGTGCGTCATCTGGAACGGAGTCATCAGGCCCTGCATCTGGTTTGGAAGTAATCTATGAGCCACAGGGACTCAGAAATCTCGCACCCTCGCGATCAAGACTATTTAAGCTTATAGGTAAGGCAAGGTAAATATGTGGAGCTGCAGCAAGCGACTAGCATATATGGTGGCTAACCTGTTCACAAAAGAGAGCGAGAAGAGGAGGCAAAGCGCAAACGAGTAACTAGAGGGCAACCTGCGGCAAGCATTACTCCAACACCGTGTTCACTTCCCGGACTCCGCCGAGAAGAGAACATCACGGTAACTCACACTGTTGATTCATTTTAATTAAGTTAAGGTTCAAGTTATCTACAACCGGACATTAACAAATTCCCATCTGCCCATAACCGCGGGCACGGCTTTCGAAAGTTCAAATCCCTGCAGGGGAGTCCCAACTTAGCCCATGACAAGCTCTCACGGTCAACGAAGGAATAGACCTTCTCCCGAGACATTCCGATCAGACTCGGTATCCCGGTTCTACAAGACACTTCGACAAGTTAAAACAAATCCAGCAACACCGCCCGAATGTGCCGACAAATCCCGATAGGAGCTGCACATATCTCGTTCTCAGGGCATACTCAGATTGTCTTAGGTACGGGTAGGCCAGCCCAGAGTTTCCCCTGGTGGCCACCGGCAGCTGACAGGTGGACCAACACTCAGAGGAGCACTGGCCCCGGGGGGGGGGGGGGGGGGGTTAAAATAAGATGACCCCCAGGCTCCGGAAACCCAAGGGAAAAATAGGCTAGGTGGAAAATGGTAAAACCAAGGTTGGGCATTGCTGGAAAAGCTTTAATCAAGGCGAACTATCAAGGGGTTCCCATTATCACCCAACTGCATAAGGGACGCAAAATCCGGGAACATAACACCGATATGACGGAAACTAGGGCGGCAAGAGTGGAACAAAACACTAGACGAGAGGCCGAGCCTTCCACCCTTTACCAAGTATATAGATGCATTAAGATAACAAGATAATATAATGATATCCCCACAAGTAAATAAGGTTCCAACAAGGAACGGTCTCCAATCTTCACCTGCAACTAGCAACGCTATAAGAGGGGCTGAGCAAAGCGGAAACATAGCCAAACAACAGTTTGCTAGGACATGGTGGGTTAGAGGTTTGACATGGAAATTTGGGAGGCATGGTAAGCAAGTGGTAGGCATCGTAGCATAGGCATAGCAAAAGAGCGAGCATCTAGCAAAGCAAAGATAGTAGTGATTTCGAGGGTATGATCATCTTGCCGGCAAAGTTGTCAGAGTTGACTGAATCATCGAAAGCAAACTCAACAGACTCCTCGTTAGCGAACTCTTCTCCCGAATCTACCCAAACAATACAAACAAGAAAACGTAGCACAATCAACCATGTGCAAACTCAGACAACATGATGCAAACATGGTATGCTATGCGGGATGCGATATGTGATGCATATGCAAGATTTGACAAGGAATGAATGAACCTGGCCTCAACTTGGGAATACAAGTGTGCCACTGGAAATATGAGATGAAATCGCTTGAAAATGATATAAAGAACGCCGGAATCGGAGTTACGGTTTGGAAATGGCAAGCAATTCAAATATGACCACGTTCTGCGATTTACAGCAAGTAGCCATCTAAATGCAACAAGATAAACATGCTACAGCACCCAAACATGGCATCAAAATACATGGCAGGGATCCACTCATGATGCTTAACAAAAGACTAGCACTGAGCTACGGCCAATTCATCCATTAATAGGTTCAAACAAGCATGGAAAAAATGCATTTGGTAAACAGATTTCAGACTTAGTGAAATTAACACTTGTCTGGAATTTCAGATCAGATAGCACACTTTGGAGCATGAAAACTATATGCTACAGGACCTGGACATGGCAAAGCAAAGCATGGAATGGAGCTACTCAAAGAGCTTAACAAAAGTCCCTTAGTGACCTTGGGCCAAAAGGGATCAGAAAGTATATTTGCAAGCATGTGAACATGGCAAAAACATAATCAGTTCTCAGACTTAGTGAAAACTGGAGCATGCTGAAACAGATATCAAGTAGGCATGTTTACGAGCTCGATGCACTCACTACAGAGCAAGTCATGACAATCTAAGCATACACCCATCAAGAATACACAAAATAAAAGCTATACATGGGAAGAACAATAACATAGCATGCACGGATCAACTACAATATCCTCGGCAAAATTGCTAACAAGTAGACAATCTGCCCAGATTCACGAAATGCCAAAAGTAGAGCTCGATTGACTCAAGCTAGGGTGCTCCATAATTGCAAACAAAGACATGGATGGATAGAGCACTACAAGATTAACAAAACATCCTTACTGATCATCCTCAAAAGAGGCACGGATCACTAGGAAACAACATGAACATATGGCATATTGAGATAAACAGCTCAAGGACTTAGTGGAAATGCTAAGTCCCTGAAATCGGCATTAACGAATGCACCACTTTGCAAGCTTGTGCTAGTCACACACACATCACAAAAATACATGGATTGCACCTCTGGATAGATGGCAAAACATGTAACAAAACTCATGAAGAGCTCAGGGTCATATCATGCACACAATAATCATGGCAAAAATGACAAATATCTAATTGGAGCAGCAGATCTGACAATTATCTCAAATAGCATTCTTCTAACAGCATTTCGGGCATCAAGATGAACTCAAATGAAAATGATGCAATGAGATTAAATGATGTACTCTCTGAGATGAACATTTTGATATGCTATATGCCCAAAACGGAGCTACGGATGAGGAGTTACGACATGATGAACATGAGCAAATAATTAGGGTTTCGGGGGTAAAAGTCAACCGAGACGGGATCCGGATCCAGATCTGGACGCACGGTTTACGAGGTTCACCGGAGATGGACTTGAAGCTCGCCGGAGATGCTCGTCGGAGGAGGCGAGGAGGTGCGCCGGTGAGGGAGGAGGAGGCGGCCGGAGCCGTGGCGGCGGGCGGCGCCGGAAGCGGCGCGGCGGGGCGGCGCGAGAGCTCGCCGGAGCTCGGGTGGCGAACGGCGTACGGCAGCGGGGCGAGGTAGGAGAAAAGGCGGCCGGCGCGGGCGCCTCTGGCCCATGCGGCGACGGGAGAGGGCCGGCCTTGGGCCCTCGCGGGCCTCGGCGGGAGTGGTAGTGATGTGGGGCTCGCGGGGCTGACATGGTGGCGGCGGAGCAGGTCGGACAATGGCCGGCCCGGCGGACTTTGTCCGGCGGCGGCGGGAGGGGATGGATCTTGGGTTTCGGGAGGAAGGGGAAGAAGAAATTCGGGGGTGTCTTTAAATAGGCATAGAGGGAGCTAGGAGAGTCCAAATGAGGTGCGGTTTTTGGCCACACGATCGTGATTGAACGCTCTAGATGATGGAGAGGGTTTTGGTGGGTTTTGGGCCAAAATGGAGGGGTGTTGGGCTGCAACACACACGAGGCCTTTTCGGTCCCTCGGTTAACTGTTGGAGTATCAAACGAAGTCCAACTGGTACGAAACTTGACAGGCGGTCTACCAGTAGTAAAACAAGGCCGCTTGGAAAGTCTCGGTCCAATCCGGAAATGTTTAATCCCCACACACCAAAGAAAGGTAGAAATGACCACCGGAGGAGAACGAAGCGCCGGAATGCAAAACGGACAACGGGGAAAATGCTCGGATGCATGAGATGAACACGTATGCAAATGCAATGCACATGATGACATGATATGAGATGCATGACAACGATAACAACACACGGAGACAAAAACCCGAACCCGAGAAAATAAAATAACTTAACGCCGGAAACGGCAAGAGTTGGAGTACATATTGGGAAAATCATATCCGGGGTGTTACACCAACTCTGGCTGGCACCGGGGCGAACAGTGATGCAACTATAATGAAATGCGTAGATAGTTCCCCAAGCATCGCTCGGGTTTATCCATGCTTGCGTAGTGCAAAAATATGCGGGTGAAGAGCTCACATTGATTTTTGTGTAGTCGCGGTCGTCGAAGACAGCCGGCGTGGCTCGGCGCTTGCGGAGTGCGTCGGCGCACCCGCTGGGTGTATCCTTCGAGCCCCCGGGTGCTCGAAGGGGGGGTCCCGGCCGGTCAGGCTCGACCGGCCAGGCGGTAAGGCGGCTTGCAGCGCCCTTTTTTCTTTTTCTCTTCTATCTGCTGCTGGCAGCTGGAAAAAACTCTTCTCTTGTCTGCAATCTTCGCGGGGGCGCGCCAGCGCACCCGCTGGGTGTAGCCCCCGAGATTCAGGCCGACTGCTGAGCAGTCGGGCCGGATCTCCCGGTGACTACTTTATCTTCTTCTTCGCGGGGGCGCGTCAGCGCACCCGCTGGGTGTAGCCCCCGAGATTCAGGCCTACTGCTGAGCAGTCGGGCCGGATCTCCCGACGACTACTTTGTCTTCCTCTTTTTCTTCTTCAGCCGGCTGGGCACTTCTTTTTGTGTCCGACTCCACATGAGCAGTCGGATGCACGGTTTTTTTCAGCCGGCCCTGGACTTTTCTCTACCAACCGGCAGCAATTTTGCCCCGCGGGCAACCAACCAATTTTTTTCTTTTTCAGTTCTCTAGCCAGCCATCCAGTTATCTCTGCTCCTTTCGCGTGGGGAGGCGGCAGCGGCCAGCCGGCGTGGGGAAGTCGGCCAACGCGGGGCGGCGACCCGACGGGCGCGCGGGGGCCGACAAGGGCTGGAGCAGAGCGGCCGGGCCAAGGGCGGAGGTGCCGGCGATCCGGTGGCCGGGTGCTGCAGGAGGCGGGGGCTGGGTCGCGGGGAAGCCGGACCAGGGTGCGGCAGAATCTGGCTTGCCGGGTGCGGCAGAAGGCGGAGGCGGCGGCCGGGTTGCGGGGAAGCTGGCCACGGGCCAAGTCAGCGAGCAGCAGGCCAAAACCAGCAGGCGGACGGGCCGGGACGGGGAGCCGGTAGGCGGCTGGGTAGCGGGCGGAGCCGGCGGGGGTCGCTGGAGGAGCCGGACCGGCGTGGTAGCCGGACGGAGCCGCGGGCCGGCCGAGGACGGGGCGGAGCAGGCGCAGCCGGAGCCGGCTCGGTGCGAGGGGCCGGACAGAGGGAAAGAGCCGGCCGAGGCCGGGGCGGAGTGGGCGCAGCCGGAGCCGGCGTGGCCGGGATGCGGAGGCAGCCAAGGCCGAGGCAGAAGCCGGCCGCGGGCGGAGCAAGGACGAGGCATGGCTCGAAGGCAACCGGCATAGGCTGCGAGCCGGCAGGCGGGGCGGAGGAAACCAGCGTGTGCGGACCCGGGGCAGCCAGCACGGGGTGGATCCGGCCACGGAGCAGCCGGCGACGAGCGGGCCAGGCGCGCGCTGAGAGGGACGGTCGGGCCGGCACCGCGGCTCTGTTAGAGGCCGAGCGAGGACCACGCGCGGAGGAGGGAGGCGACGCAGTGGTGCGGGCGTCATGCTGGCCAGGCACGAGAGGAGCGAGGCAGGCGCGGGGGCGCACGCGCGGCACCGGCGCTACTGGATTTTTCCACGGCTGCGGTGGCTTCAGGCGGAACACGCGGAGCAGAGCGAGCAGCGTGGAGATAGCAGCAGCAAACCAACGTCACTGTTTGGGTATGGTCAGTGTTGCATGGGTAGTGTATAGGCAATATCTGGTTAATGGTTTGACCATTGTTTTGACTTGCTCTAGCTAGCTTGTATGGACGAAATATGGAGGAGCGAAAGCGCATTCCGGCCAGAGTAAGGCGCAGCGCGGAGAGGAGATGCAAGCCGCGCGTAGATGGTCATGGCCGACCGAAAAGAGTCCCCGCGCGCGGCGCGCGCGCGGACAGATGGCCGGCGTTGCGATGGTGGTGACGAAGAGGCTGATGGCAAGGACGGCCACCCCTCGCGACCACTCCGGGGGCCGGTCGATGTCGAGCCCCCGAGTGCTACCGGAGAGACGGCATGACGCCGCGGCGGAGGCGATGAAGAAAAAAGGGTCCTGCCCGGACAATGAAACCAGCAGCAGCGCGGTAGCATAGTACCGCACCACGGTGGGCGCCAACTGTCATGGTATTCTCACGGGGGGCTTGCGAGTCGGCAGATGCCACAAGGGCTTAGTGTGAGGGTAAGACTGCTGCTGATAGGACCGAGAGCGAGTATGCGAGTAGCACGCGCTAGTTTACCCAGGTTCGGGGCTCTCCGGAGAGATAACACCCCTACTCCTGCATGTCTGAGTATATATCTAGGGTGTACATCAGGCAGTACAAAGTGCTCCTGGAGCTGTATCTGGGATTAGTGTCATGGGCATCTGACTCTGTATATGTGTGCATCCGGAGTGAGCATGCATGCTCTAGTGGCCAAGCATGGCCGTGGGGAGTGTGTGGCCGTGGGAGTCCATCCCCTGGATGGAAGGATGTGTGTCCCTTTATATAGGAGAGGGTAGCTTAGGATGTAAGCTTGTTAGTGGGCATGGGTAAGGCATGGTGCATGTCATGCTTGTCCCCTGGGTCATTTCATAAATAGTGCCAGGGGACAAGTGACACTGTACATGATGGCGTCGCGGTACGGTTGTCTTGTCCGCGGTATGGCCGTCTCGTCGGGGTCTTGTCGGTGTCGGGTCGAACTGCGGTCGGCAGCCGGCTGGTCGGGGCAGTCGGCAGCCTGCCGGGCAGAGCAGTCGGACGGGGAGCCGGCAGGAGCAGCCGGTCAGTCGGACTGAGGGGCTTTGCTAGCCCCGATGTCTTGAAATATTGTCTTGCCGTCTTCGGGGTACCCGTGGTCAATTACTCCGTCAATACGCATAAGTATTGTGACATAATGTGTAATAACAACCCATAATGCAATAAATATTGATATAAAAGCATGATGCAAAATGGACGTATCAACTCCCCCAAGCTTAGACCTCGCTTGTCCTCAAGCGAAAGCCGAAATCGAAAAATATGTCCACATGTTTGGAGATAGAAGTGTCGATAAAAGTAAAATACGGACATGAGGGCATCATGATCATTCTTAGAACCGCAACTTACATAATTCTTCTCATATGATTTCTTATGCTAGAGTATTAATTCAATCACAATTTCAAGTATGAATCGTAAACTTCATTGAAAACTAACAAACTATAATCTCAGTCATTAGAGCAATTGCAATTTATCATAACATAGGAAAGAGTCAATATATAAGAGCTTTTCAGCAAGTCCACATACTCAACTATCATATAATCTTTCGTAATTGCTCACACTCACGCAATACTTAGTTCATGAAAACTCACATCCAATTAGCCATATATACCAGGATCTTTCCAACATATTGTGCTTGCCATGACTCTTATGCAAGGTAGGAGATAAAAGTAAAAGATAGGCCCTTCGCAGAGAGAAGCAGAGGTTGTCATGCGCTTTTATGGTTGGATGCACAAAATCTTAATGTGAAAGAACGTCACTTTATATTGCCACTTGTGATATGGACCTTTATTATGCAGTCTGTCGCTTTTATTTCTTCCATATCACACGATTGTATAAAGCTTATTTTCTCCCACACTAATAAGTCATACATATTTAGAGGATCTTACTCAATACATAGGTAGGTATGGTGGACTCTCATGGCAAAACTGGTTTAAGGGTATTTGGAAGCACAAGTAGTATCTCTACTTGGTGCGATGAATTTGGCTAGCATGAGGGGGAAAGGCAGGCTCGACCATGTTGGATGATCCATGACAATATAATTTATCTCAGATGTAAGAAAACATAACCCATTACATTGTCTTCCTTGTCCAACGTCAACTCTTTAGCATGTCATATTTTAATGAGTGCTCACAATCATAAAAGATGTCCAAGATAGTATATTTATATGTGAAGACCTCTCTTTCTTTATTACTTCCTATTAATTGCAACGATGACCAAAACTATGCTTGTCAACTCTCAACAACTTTTATTCATCATACTTTTTCTATGTGAGCTCATTACTCTCCATAAGATCCATATGATCTCTTTGTTTCCTTTTTATTCTTTCTCTTTTCTTTTATTCACTTAGGATCATGGCAAAATAATCAAGCCCTTGACTCAACACTAATCTTTATTATATATAGCTCAAGGACTCGATTACATAGAGGGATCATAAAGCAAAACTCAAAACTACATCATGCCATAAACTTTATTCTACTAGATCAAGATATTATCAAAAGGATCAAACTACGAAAAAGGTAAAGATAAAAGTGATGGTGATACGATATCGGGGCACTCCCCCAAGCTTGGCAGTTGCCAAGGGGAGTGCCCATACTAGATACTCAATTCTTCTTTGTTGGTGAAGAAGGTGATGGTTTTGTTGATGGCGTAGGCTTCTTCCTTAATTTGTGCTTGAGGACAAAATTTTGGTCCCTTAGGTCCTCGATCTCCTGTTCCAGGCTCAGTATCTTTTTGCATAGTTCCAGCTTGTTTTCTTGCAAAAGGTGAAAAGGGATAAACTCGATCTTAGGTTTCTTTACTCTATCCGGGAGGCTTGACTTTTTGAACTCAACATGCATGTCCCCAGGTTGAGGTAGTGGGACTTCATCTTCATCTGAGCTCGTATCCTCCTTTCCCTTGGGTTCATAGTCCTCTTCTTCTTCCGTAGTCCAACCACAATGCTCCACATCCACATAGACCTTAGGATCTGCAAGGTAATCAGCCACATAGCTTTCTCCTTCCGAATCCTGGAACGACATGTTGCTCTATCTGCAGCGGGACAGCTCAAAACAAAGACAAGAGATATTTGCGTGATATGGGAGTCAAAACCTCTGGGAGATTATATAATGAATTTTTACCGACCAGAATACGAGTCGTGTACAAAAACGGAGTCCGGAGGGCGCACGAGGTGCCCACGGGGTAGGGGGCGCGCCCAGGAGGGTAGGGCGCGCCTTCCACCCTCGTGGAGGCCTCGTGTCCTTCCCGGACTGCTTCTTATTTTTCTATTTTTCTAAATATTCCAAAACGGAGAGATATTGCCTTAAAAACTGTTTTGGAGTTGGTTTACTTACCGTACCACATACCTATTCCTTTTCGGAGTCTGAAACGTCCCTGAAGGTGGCCCTTATGTATTCCTCCGGGGTTACGATTTCAATAACATTGGTTTCAACATTTGTGGGATTACCTGAGATATAATGTTTGATTCTTTGACTGTTCACCACCTTCGGATTTGTGCCTTCAAAGTTGTTGAATTTTGTTGCACCGGAACGATTGACCTCCTCGATAACGTAAGGACCTTCCCATTTAGAGAGAAGTTTTCCTGCGAAAAATCTTAAACGAGAGTTGTATAGCAATACATAATCACCTACATTAAACTCACGCTTTTGTATCCTTTTATCATGCCATCTTTTAACTTTTTCTTTAAACAACTTGGCATTTTTGTAGGCTTGGGTTCTCCATTCATCGAGTGAGCTAATATCAAATAACCTCTTCTCACCGACAAGTTTAAAATCATAATTGAGCTCTTTAATAGCCCAATATGACTTGTGTTCTAGTTCGAGAGGTAAGTGACATGCTTTTCCATAAACCATTTTATACGGAGACATACCCATAGGATTTTTATATGCAGTTCTATAGGCCCATAATGCATCATCAAGTTTCTTGGACCAATTCTTTCTAGACCTATTGACAGTCTTATGAAAAATTAATTTGAGCTCTCTATTGCTCAATTCTACTTGACCACTAGACTGAGGGTGATAAGGGGATGCAATTATATGATTAACATCATACTTAGCAAGCATTTTAAGGAAAGCACCATGAATAAAATGTGAACCACCATCAGTCATTAAATATCTAGGGACTCCAAATCTTGGAAAAATAACTTCTTTAAGCATTTTAATAGAAGTGTTATGATCAGCACTACTAGTTGGAATAGCTTCTACCCACTTAGTAACATAATCAACAACAACTAAAATATGTGTATATCCATTAGAGGCAGGAAAAGGTCCCATATAGTCAAAGCCCCAAACATCAAATGGTTCAATAACGAGTGAATAGTTCATAGGCATTTCTTGACATCTACTAATATTACCTATTCTTTGGCATTCATCACAAGATAAGACAAACTTACGGGCATCCTTGAAGAGAGTAGGCCAATAAAAACCAGATTGCAATACCTTATGTGCAGTCCTATCTCCAGCATGGCGTCCTCCATAAGCTTTGGAGTGACACTTGCGTAGGATCTGTTCCTGTTCATGCTCAGGTACACAACGTCTAATAACACCATCTACTCCTTATTTATAAAGATGTGGGTCATCCCAAAAGTAATGCCTCAAATCATAGAAGAACTTTTTCTTTTGCTGGTATGTGAAACTAGGTGGTATAAACTTAGCAACAATGTAATTAGCATAATCAGCATACCATGGAGCAGTATGAGAAGCATTTATGACATTTAATTGCTCATCGGGAAAGCTATCATCAATAGGTAGTGGGTCATCAAGCACATTTTCTAACCTAGACAAGTTGCCTGCAATGGGGTTCTCAGCTCCCTATCTATCAACAATATGTAAGTCAAATTCTTGTAGCAAGAGAACCCATCTAATAAGTCTAGGTTTAGCATCTTTATTTTCCATAAGATATTTAATAGCAGCATGATCAGTGTGAATAGTTACTTTAGAATCAACAATATAAGGTCTGAACTTATCACAAGCAAATACAACTGCTAAGAATTATTTTTCAGTAGTAGCATAATTTCTTTGAGCATTGTCTAGGGTTTTACTAGCATATTGAATAACGTTTAATTTCTTATCAACTCTTTGCCCTAGAACAACACCTACAGCATAATCACTAGCATCACACATAATTTCAAAGGGTAAATTCCAATTAGGTGGCTGAACAATAGGTGCAGAGATCAATGCTTTCTTAAGTATTTCAAATGCTTCTACACAATCATCATCAAAGACAAATGGTATATCTTTTTGTAATAAATTAGTCAGAGGCCGAGAAATTTTTGAGAAGTCCTTAATGAACCTCCTATAAAATCCGACGTGACCAAGGAAACTTCTTATACCTTTGATGTCCTTGGGGCATGGCATCTTTTCAATAGCATCAACCTTGGCTTTATCAACTTCAATACCTCTTTCAGAAACTTTATGCCCCAAGACAATACCTTCATTAACCATAAAGTGGCACTTTTCCCAATTCAAGACAAGATTAGTTTCTTCATATCTCTGCAAAACTCGATCAAGGTTGCTCAAGCAATCATCTAAAGAAGATCCATAGACGGAGAAATCATCCATGAAAACCTCACAAATCTTTTCACAAAAGTCAGAGAATATAGCCATCATGCATCTTTGAAAGGTAGCAGGTGCATTACATAAACCAAAAAGGCATACGTCTATAAGCAAAAGTACCAAAAGGGCAAGTAAAAGTAGTCTTTGATTGATTCTTGGCTGACATAGGTATTTGAGAGAAACCATAATAACCATCTAGAAAGCAAAACTGTGTATGTTTGGATAATCTTTCTAGCATTTGATCAATAAAAGGTAAGGGGTAATGATCCTTTTTAGTGGCCTTATTTAATTTGCGGAAATCAATTACCATCCTATAACCTGTAATAATTCTTTGAGGAATCAATTCATCTTTATCATTAGGAACGACATTAATACCTCCCTTCTTAGGGACACAATGGACAGGACTTACCCACTGACTATCAGCAACGAGATAAATTATACATGCCTCAAGGAGCTTTAGTATTTCATTTCTTACCACTTCTTTCATTTTAGGATTCACCCGTCATTGATGATCACGAACTGGTTTAGCATCTTCTTCCAAATTTATTTTATGTTGACATGGAGTGGGACTAATGCCCTTAAGATCATCAAGAGTATACCCAATAGTAGCACGGTGCTTCTTCAGAGTTTTCAATAATCTCTCTTCCTCATGCTTTGAAAGGTTAGCACTAATAATAACATGATATATCTTTTTCTCATCAATATAAGCATATTTAAGAGTATCAAGCAACGGTTTAAGCTTAAACACGGGATCACCCTTGGGTGGAGGAGGATCCCCTAGGATTTCAACAGGCAAATTGTGTTTCAGAATAGGTTCCTGTTTAAAGAATACTTCATCTATTTCTCTTCTTCCATTCATAAACATATCATTTTCATGGTCTAGCAAATATTGTTCTAAAGGATCACTAGGAGGTACGACAATAGAAGCAAGACCAATAATTTCATCCTTACTAGGTAATTCTTCTTCACGGTGTTGTCTACTAAATTTAGAGAAATTAAATTAATGAGACATATCATCTAAACCAATAGTAACAACATCCTTTTTGCAATCTATCTTAGCATTAACAGTGTTCAAGAAGGGTCTACCAAACATAATTGGACAAAAGCTATCTTGTAGGGAACCAAGAATAAGAAAATCAGCAGGATATTTAGTTTTCCCACACAAGACTTCAACATCTCTAATAATTCCCATTGGTGAAATAGTATCTCTATTGGCAAGATTAATTGTGACATCAATATCTTCTATCTCAGCAGGTGCAATATCATGCATAATTTCTCTGTATAAGTTGTAAGGTATTGCACTAGCACTAGCACCCATATCACATAAGCCATGATAACAACGATCTCCTATTTTAACAGAAATAACAAGCATGCCTACCATAGGTTTGTTTTATCTTTAGCACAGGGTTTAGCAATTCTAGCAGTCTCATCAAGGAAATGAATAACACGCCCATCAATATTATCAGACAAGAGATCTTTAACAACAGCAATATCAGGTTCCGCTTTAATTTGCTCAGGAGGTGTACAATTTTTAATATTGCTTTTACGAACCACAGTTGAAGCTTTAGCATGATCCTTTATCCTAACAGGGAAAGGTGGTTTCTCAACATAAGAAGTAGGAACAATAGGATCATTATAAGTGATAGTCTTTTCTTCAACTTTAATAGGTGCAGCTACTTTTACTTCTATGGGAGGAAGATATTTAAACCACTTCTCCTTGGGGAGATCAACATAAGTAGCAAAAGATTCATAGAAAGAAGCTACTATCTCAGAGTCAAGTCCATATTTAGTGCTAAATTTACGGAAAACATCGGTATCCATAAAAGATTTAACACAATCAAACTTAGGTGTCATACTTGACTTCTTAACTTCGTCGAGGTCCCAATCTTCAGAGTTGCGTTTAATTCTTTCCAATAAATCCCATTTGAATTCAATAGTCTTCGTCATAAAAGAGCTAGCACAAGAAGTATCGAGCATGGTGCGATTGTTATCAGAAAGCCGAGCATATAAATTTTGAATAATCATCTCTCTTGAGATCTCATGATTGGGGCATGAATATAACATTGATTCAAGCCTCCCCCAAGCTTGAGCGATGCTTTCTCCTTCGCGAGGCCAAAAATTATATATATAATTGCGATCACGATGAACAAGATGCATAGGATAAAACTTCTCATGGAATTCCAATTTCAATCGTTTGTAGTTCCATGACCCCGTATCATCACATAGCCTATACCATGTTAATGCATCTTCCTTCAAAGATAAAGGGAAGACCTTCTTCTTAACAACATCTTCGGGTACACCTGCAAGCTTAAATAATCCACAAACTTCATCCACATATATTAGGTGCTCATCAGGATGCTTTGTTCTATCTCCTGCAAAAGGATTATCTAGCAGTTTTTCTATCATACCCGAAGGAATTTCAAAGAAAACATTTTCATTTTCAGTAGGTTCAGTAGGTTGAGGAGCAACTCTTTGCTCTACTGGTCAGGGTGAAGATACCCCGAACAAGCCCCTCAGAGGATTACTTTCCATAGTAACAAGTGACAGTAAATTTCAGCACACTATATAATTTTTTCTTACCAAATTCCACCTACCAAAGGCGCTTCACTCCCCGGCAACGGCGCCGGAAAAGAGTCTTGATGACCCACAAGTATAGGGGATCTATCTAGTCCTTTCGATAAGTAAGAGTGTCGAACCCAATGAGGAGCATAAGGAAATGATAAGCGGTTTCCAGCAAGGTATTCTCTGCAAGTACTGAAATAAGTGGTAACAGATGGTTTTGTGATAGGATAATTTGTAACGAGCAACAAGTAACAAAATTAAATAAAGTGCAGCAAGGTGGCCCAATCCTTTTTGTAGCAAAGGACAAGCCTGGACAAACTCTTATATAGAGAAAAGCGCTCCCGAGGACACATGGGAATATCGTCAAGCTAGTTTTCATCACGTTCATATGATTCGCGTTCGGTACTTTGATAATTTGGTATGTGGGTGGACCGGTGCTTGGGTACTGTCCTTACTTGGACAAGCACCCCACTTATGATTAACCTCTATTGCAAGCATCCGCAACTACAACAAAAGTATTAAGGTAAACCTAACCATAGCATGAAACATATGGATCCAAATCAGCCCCTTACGAAGCAACGCATAAACTAGGGTTTAAGCTTCTGTCACTCTAGCAACCCATCATCTACTTATTACTTCCCAATGCCTTCCTCTAGGCCCAAATAATGGTGAAGTGTCATGTAGTCGACCTTCACATAACTCCACTAGAGAAGAGACAACATATGTCTCATCAAAATATCGAACGAATACCAAATTCACATGACTACTAATAGCAAGACTTCTCCCATGTCCTCAGGAACAAACATAACTACTCACAAAGCATATTCATGTTCATAATAAGAGGGGTATTAATATGCATATAGGATCTGAACATATGATCTTCCACCAAATAAACCAACTAGCATCAACTACAAGGAGTAATTAACACTACTAGCAACCTACTAGTACCAATCCCAGACTTGGAGACAAGAATTGGATACAAGATATGAACTAGGGTTTTGAGAGGAGATAGTGCTGATGAAGATGTTGATGGAGATTGCCCTCTCCTGATGAGAGGAGCATTGGTGATGACGATGGCGATGATTTCCCCCTCCCGGAGGGAAGTTTCCCCGGCAGAACAGCTCTGCCGGAGCCCTAGATTGGATCCGCCAAGGTTCCGCCTCGTGGCAGCGGAGTTTCATCCGAGGAGATGGCTTATCATTTTTTTCCTCATCGAAAGACTCCATATAGCAGAAGATGGCCATCAGAGGGCCACCAGGGGGCCCACGAGGTAGGGGGCACACCCAAGGGGGTAGGGCGCGCCCCCACCCTCGTGGGCAGGGTGTAGCCCCTCCCTGGTGAACTTCTCGCGCCCAGTATTTTTTATATATTTCGAAAATGTCTTCCGTGAAGTTTCAAGACTTTTGGAGCTGTGCATAATAGGTCTCTAATATTTGCTCCTTTTCCAGCCCAGAATCCCGCCTGCCGGCATTCTCCCTCTTTATGTAAACCTTGTAAAATAAGAGAGAATAGGCATAAGTATTTTGACATAATGTGTAATAACAGCCCATAATGCAATAAATATCGATATAAAAGCATGATGCAAAATGGACGTATCACGCATCCTCCTCCTCTCTACCCAGTGGCTGGAAATCAATTGTTGTCCAATCAATTCCGGTTAAAGCTTGGAACACGGCTTCTTCACTTATAAGGGGGGAAGGATCAATGTCAGGGGCATAGGTGTGCTTACGAATTGGTGGAACAAGATCCTCTACATCATGTACCGGCGCGGGATATCTCTTCTGATCAACATCATAAACCGACTGATAACGAGACATATCCGTTTCATCCGCCAATTTGTTCGCTATGGGTCGCATTTCACTTGTGAGTCTTCGGAGATCATCATTGGTGAATTCTGAACCGTCTTCCTTTACGCTGGGGTAGCCTTGGCCAATTTCTGCTGGTTCAAGATCTGGAATCCATGCCTTGTCCCGGATTAGCGCAGTAGCAGCGCCTGACCTTGCAGCTGATTTCTTCAGTTTGTCCAATCGGGCAGGCAGCATTGACAGCTTCTCGATAGTTTCTTTTATCAACGTTGGAGGAGGCATATTGTAAGCAGCAGCGCAAATAGCCCGTTGGGATCCGGAATATAGCTGCTCTATCAGTGTATAGGCAGCCTTCAGCTTCATCTGCATATTAGAGCCCAGATGGGTAATGCGGGTCCCTGTGACATGCTACCTCTTGAGCACTTGCGTTGGTTTTCCCTTGAAGAGGAAAGGGTGGTGTAGCAAAGTAGCGTAAGTATTTCCCTCGGTTTTTGAGAACCAAGGTATCAATCCAGTAGGAGGCTACGTGCCAGTCCCTCGCACCTACACAAAACAAATAAATCCTCGCAACCAACGCGATAAGGGGTTGTCAATCCCTACACGGTCACTTACAAGAGTGAGATCTGATAGATATGATAAGATAATATTTTTGGTATTTTTATGATAAAGATGCAAAGTAAAATAAAAGCAAAGTAAAAAATCAAAGGAAATAACTAAGTGTTGGAAGATTAATATGATGAAGATAGACCCGGGGGCCATAGGTTTCACTAGTGGCTTCTCTCAAGAGCATAAGTATTTTATGGTGGGTGAACAAATTACTGTTGAGCAATTGACAGAATTGAGCACAGTTATGAGAATATCTAGGTATGATCATGTATATAGGCATCACGTCCAAGACAAGTAGACCGACTCCTGCCTGCATCTACTACTATTACTCCACTCATCGACCGCTATCTAGCATGCATCTAGAGTATTAAGTTCAAGAGAACAGAGTAACGCTTTAAGCAAGATGACATGATGTAGAGGGATAAACTCATGCAATATGATGAAAACCCCATCTTGTTATCCTCGATGGCAACAATACAATACATGCCTTGCTTCCCCTACTGTCACTGGGAAAGGACACCGCAAGATTGAACCCAAAGCTAAGCACTTCTCCCATTGCAATAAAGATCAATCTAGTAGGCCAAACCAAACTGATAATTCGAAGAGACTTGCAAAGATAACCAATCATACATAAAAGAATTCAAAGAAGATTCAAATATTGTTCATAGATAAACTTGATCATAAACCCACAATTCATCGATCTCAACAAACACACCGCAAAAGAAGATTACATCAAATAGATCTCCACAAGAGAGGGGGAGAACTTTGTATTGAGATCCAAAAAGAGAGAAGAAGCCATCTAGCTAATAACTACGAACCCGAAGATCTGAGGTAAACTACTTACAATTCATCGGAAGGGCTATGGTGTTGATGTAGAAGCCCTCCGAGATCGATGCCCCCTCCGGCGGAGCTCCGGAACAGGCCCCAAGATGGGATATCGTGGATACAGAAAGTTACAGTGGTGGAATTAGGGTTTTGGCTCCGTATCTGATCGTTTGGGGGTACGTAGGTATATATAGGAGGAAGAAGTACGTCGGTGGAGCAACAGGGGGCCCACGAGGGTGGAGGGCGCTCCTGGGGGGGTAGGCGCGCCCCCTACCTCGTGGCTTCCCTGTTGGTTGCTTGACATAGGGTCCAAGTCTCCTGGATCTTGTTCGTTCCAAAAATCACGTTCCTGAAGGTCTCATTCTGTTTGGACTCCATTTCATATTCCTTTTCTTCGAAACCCTAAAATAGGCAAAAAAAAGTAATTCTGGGCTGGGCCTCTGGTTAGTAGGTTAGTCCCAAAAATAATATAAACGTGTATAATAAAGCCTAGTAATGTCCAAAACAGAAGATAATATAGCATGGAGCAATCAAAAATTATAGATACGTTGGAGACGTATCATGACATTGCAAGCATCAGTAAACCGGAAGCTGATAAGGAAAAGGTGACCTGGAAAAACGTCACATGAGGACGCTTACCAAACATAGCAGAAGTCATAGCATTTATTTGCTGCTTTAAACCGGTGAGTTCCTCAACCACCGGTTTCAGGGCTGCTTCTGCGTCTTCGGCCTTCTTTGCTAAAGCAGCCTTCTCTGTGTCCCAATCTGCACGCTCCTTCTTAAAGCTTTCCTTTAGTTTCTCCATGGCTGCTAAAGCATTAGTCAATTCTTCCTTGGCTTTGGATGCCTCCGCTTGCTGAGATTTAATGTTCTCCTGAAGGTCGGCGGTTTGATCATCATTTTTACTCATCTCGGCCTACAAAGACAAGATATATCATCAATGGGTTATGTATATTTGAAGTACCAAGCACATAACAAGTTATGCACTTTGTACTTGGGGGCTAATGCCTATTTGCTCTGTTATCAGAAATTTTTGCAAGTCCTAAGTACGATGCAAGCATTATCCTTGACACTTGGGGGCTAATGTACATCTGTTTAAATTGAAGCACTGGTTAAAGACCCGGTTTACCTTGACAAGATAAACCGGCCCTTGGGGACAACACAGGCGAAAAGTACAGGAACACAATGATAAAGTACCGGTTTATCTTAAAGACTACTTGACATGTGAAAGATAAGCATGCAAGGGTTAAGATATTACAAAGTCCCGATTATGATTGCCATTATAAACCGGCCCTTGGGGGCTACTAGCATTGGTACTTACAAATTGGATTTAAGAAAGGAAAAGTGATGAAAATACCTCATAGCGCTCCATCAGATTCACTAAACTGGCTTCATAGTCACGGTTTGAGTGCAGACGGTTTAAAAAACCAGAGTGGAGTTCTTAAGCACTGAGGTGGGCATAGCATGATAAATCAGTGCTCCATTTGCCTTTTTCCATGGCAGCACGCTCTTCCTTGGCATTATGTTTTGCCAAAACAACAGGATGGCTAGGAGAGGTGTGGCCAATACCAGTAATGATAACCTCATCTTCCTTGTCACCAGCAGCTTTTTCTGGAGTTGATGGAATATTAGCAGCCTTCACTGGACTAGAAGGTCCATCATCAGTCCGGACTAGACTTGCCGGTTTATCATCTTGCACAGCAGTATCAACTTATGCTTGTTCATCAATGTTATGATCTTGAGGGGGTGGTTCATCTAATGTGGCCTCAGTATTTGGACTTTCCAGTTCAGTAGTCAGCTCCGGTTCAGTCACCACATGGTCTTCAGACGGATTATTCACCCGAGCCTTCTTACTGGGTCTGGCTTTGGCTCTGAAAGGAACAGATGCAAAGGTTAGCATAGCATATAAAGTGTGAAACATCAAAAAGATTGAGTTGAAATACTTACCCAACAATGGTCTAAGAGGAGGGAATTGTGTGGCTGTTGATTCGCCGGATGATGAAGGAGGTGTCACCTGATAATTCGAATCGGACGAATTAAGAGGTTGTCGGAAATAGTCGGCCTTGGGATAAGAAGTGTCAAAAGTGGGGGAGACCTCAGGTCGGCATTTTCGAACTGGGTGTTCGGTAAACCAGTCGAAGTGACCGTTTGGCCGTTGTGCTGGGTTGTGCGTTGAGCCTCGTGCTGCTGCTTCTTCAAAAGAAATTTTGGATCCAAGTGAGAAAGAGGGTGAGAAAATCTTACTTTCCGGACTGCTTGACGGATTTTTTGTGTCGGCAAAGGGTCTGAACTGGAGGAAAGGATAATTACCTCTGCATCGCCAGCTTGGCTGCCCTCAGTGTCCTCCTAATAAATATCATTGTCAATGAGGTGCATGAAAAGTGAACCAAGTGAATCAAGTTCTACCTCTGCTTCCGGTTCATCAGGGTGGTCATCAAGCTCTAAAACGATGGGTTCATGTGCCTTTCTCTTCGTGGTTTTCTTGACAACTTTTGTTTTAGGTCGAGAAGGCTTCACTGCTTTCTCATGAGGTTTCTTTTTCCAGAACGGATCATCACCATGTTTAAAAATGGACAGAGGGTATTCAACGTTGCACAGTTCAAGAATATCAGGTGTAAAGCGGAAGCAAAAAACAATACTTACAGCAGGCGGTTTGTTCTGTGTGTAAAGGGGGCTTAACCCGGTCTTGCTACAGATAGCTTCTGGTTCATTCAACATTTTCTTGACAGACTCAGTAACTTCCTCATCTGTTAGTTGAATGTCAATATGACATTGGGAGTCTTTTACGTCACTAGTGTACTCGCACATTAAACCAGCGCGGTGACTTAATGGCAGATACTCCAGGATATCCAGCAACGGACGAAGTCCACACCTGTTAAACCATTGGCCATAAAGGCTCTAAGCTTGGTGAGTTATGGTGCGTACGAGGCCCGTTCCTGGGCACTTAGTCGTTGCGGAAGCGGATGAGTATTGGTGAGCAGGTGAGCACGGTAACCCGGCAGAGGGTTCTCATCTTTAGGAGAGGTGTCTTACAGTAGAACCAAGTTTGATTCCACTCTTTTGGGTGACTGTGAAGTTTGGCGTGAGGAAAACTAACATCCTTCCTTTTCTGAATGGAGACGCCACCAAGTTTAGTATTGGGCCCATCTACGAATTCAGTGCGACGGTTTAAATGGAAGAAACCCCGGAACAGCTCGACAGTTGGTTCTTCTTGTAGATACGCTTCACAAAAAACCTGAAAGTTGCAAATATTGGATACCAAGTTGGGTCCAATATCTTGAGGGTGGATCTGAAAGATGGCAAGTACATCTCAGAAAAACTTAGATTCGGGCAGTTTAAAGCCACGACCTATATGATCAACAAACACCACTACTTCACCCTGTCTGGGGGTAGGAGGATTTTCCGACCCAGGAACTCGCCACCGGATTTCATTTTTCTTCGATAAGGTACCAATATTGACCATTCCGTTCAGTTGCTCCTCTGTAACCTGGGAAGGGACCCAATTACAGGAATAGAACTGTTTGGCATTGCAATTGAAGAGCTGGAAAGAAAATAATGCCGGTTTATGATTCATTAATGACAAAGCGTATGGCACAATAGGTTGAGGAGAAAGGAATTTAAGCAGATAATATGGTTAAATTAGAGGCTGATGCATTTATAAATGGTAAAGCAATAAGCAGAAGCAGAGGTATATGCACATTGTTAACCGGAGTTTAGCGATGGAAGAAGTGACAGAATAAATGAATCGGCGGTTTAGGAGGGGACTAATGGTATATGCCAGACTATCATGCTTCCAAAGAGTTAAACCGCCTATATTGGTATGACGAGTACAAATCTACAAATGCCTAAGTGAAGGAAAACAAGTTTCACAAGAGTTATATGATGATTTCAGATCTGTGATCTGACAGAAAACAAGAATATATTCAAGACCTAAATTATAGATACCAGTTCATCAGGTTCAGATGAGTTTTTTCCTATATGAAGGGGATGATCAGATAAATAAAGGTGAGATTATGGCTACAGTCGCACAAAGAGCTAGCAGATCTAACTAGTTTTTGATGCTACTGGGAAGGAAAGAGAAGAACAGCACCGGAGCTTCGACGAACTCCGATGAACACTAAAACCCTAAGTGGACCTACGAAGGAAAGGGGGAAGACTTACCGAAGCTGTGGAAGTAGCGGAGGTGTGCCGCGTCTCTCTGGAGCATTCAGGTCGATGCAGCGGCCAGGGATGAGGCAGAGATGAAGCTCGACGGCGGTGGCAGCGCTCAGGTGCAGAGGTGTCGCGAGGAGGAAGAAGAGAGGAAAGGGCAATGGAAGGAAAAGGAAGGGGTCCTCCTCCCTATTTATAAGGACAAAGAGATAAGTGACAGACGCAGGAATCGAGGAGCCCAAAAAATGGATAGATAACGAGATTGTTGCCTCGATTGTCGGATGCTTATTAATAGAAGGGGTATCTTCAGCTTTAAATAAGAAGGTGATGTCATGGCGGTTTACTGCAAATCTGGAGGATGACGTCAGGGCGGTTTACAAGATTTATGCGAAGATGCAAGGGCAGGGATTTTTCTAAGTATTGAGGATTGACATGGACAAGTTCAAATCAATCTGGGGCCTAATGTTGGGGATATTACTACTGGACGTAAACCGGCCAGGAGTGGCCGGATTAACTCTATGAAGATCAGAAGCCCAGGAAGACAAAGGATGTTGGCGCTTTATGAAGACCCAAGGCCCAAAGGCGAGTTAAGGCATGTAGACATAAACCGACATTATCATGTAAACTTGTATTGTAAGATAGGAGGAATAGAGACCGAGTTGGACACGTTGATAATCCGGCCTCGGGACTCTGTAAACTGACAGGCGTCGACCTATGTATATAAAGGGACGACCTGGTGGCAGTTTAGGGACAACACACAACAACTCGAGAGCTAGGCAAAGCGGATTCGCTCCCTGGTCATCGAAACCCTAGCAATTCCATCACAACTGGAGTAGGCTTTTACCTTCATCGTAAGGGGCTGAACCAGTATAAACTCTCGCGTCCCTTGTCTGTTTTAACCCCTTTAAGCTAACCCGTAGCGATGGCTCCACGACTAAGTCCTTTCACAAGGACATGTGATGTGACAAAACCACGACAGGTATGACTATGGTTGGATCTCTTTTACCATGAATTACAATGTCTAGTCAGTCCTTGATCTTTAAAGGTGCTCTGCATTTATGTTTTGCGGTCTCAGAAAGGGCTAGCGAGATACCATCTTGTTATATCATATTATGATTGTTTTGAGAAAGTGTTGTCATCCGAGATTTATTACTATTGCTCGCTAGTTGATTATGCCATTGATATGAGTAAACATGAGACCTAAGAGTTATTGTGAATATGGTTAGTTCATAATCTTTGCTGAAAACTTGAATGTTGGCTTTACATATTTACAACAACAAGAGCAAACAGAGTTTGTAAAAGTTTTTCTTTATCACTTTCAGTTTATCAACTAAATTTCTTGAGGACAAGCAAAGGTTTAAGCTTGGGGGAGTTGATACGTCTCCGTCGTATATATTTTCCAAACACTTTTGCCCTTGTTTTGGACTCTAACTTGCATGATTTGAATGGAACTAACCCGGACTGACGCTGTTTCAAGCAGAATTGCCATGGTGTTATTTATGTGCAGAAACAAAAGTTCTCTGAATGACCTGAAACTCCAGGGAGATTATTTTTGGAAATAATAAAAATATTGGTGAAAGAATCAAGGCCAGGGGGGCCACACCCTAGCCATGAGGGTGGGGGCGCGCCCCCTGCCTCGTGGGCCCCCTGGTGCTCCACCGACCTCAACTCCAACTCCATATATTCGTGTCCGGGGAGAAAAAAATCAGGGAGAAGGATTCATCGCATTTTACGATACGGAGCCGCCACCAAGCCCTAAACTCTCTCGGGAGGGTTGATCTGGAGTCCGTTCGGGGCTCCGGAGAGGGGAATCCGTCGCCGTCGTCATCATCAACCATCCTCCATCACCAATTTCATGATGCTCACCGCCGTGCGTGAGTAATTCCATTGCAGGCTTGCTGGATGGTGATGGGTTCGATGATATTTATCATGTAATCGAGTTAGTTTTGTTAGGGTTTGATCCCTAGTATCCACTATGTTCTGAGATTGATGTTGCTATCACTTTGCTATGCTTAATGCTTGTCATTGGGGCCCGAGTGCCATGATTTCAGATCTGAACCTATTATGTTTTCATGAATATATGTGAGTTCTTGATCCTATCTTGCAAGTCTATAGTCACCTACTATGTGTTATGATCCGGCAACCCCGAAGTGACAATAATCGGGACCACTCCCGGTGATGACCATAGTTTGAGGAGTTCATGTATTCACCATGTGTTAATGCCTTGGTCTGTACTCTATTAAAAGGAGGCCTTCATATCCCTTAGTTTCCGCTAGGACCCCGCTGCCACGGGAGGGTAGGACAAAAGATGGCATGCAAGTTCTTTTCCATAAGCACGTATGACTATATTCAGAATACATGCCTACATTACATTGATGAATTGGAGCTAGTTCTGTGTCACCCTATATTATGATTGTTACATGATAAACCGCATCCGGCATAATTCTCCATCACCGATCCAATGCCTACGAGCTTTTCACATATTGTTCTTCATTTATTTACTTTTTTGTTGCTATTGTTATAATCACTATAAAACACCAAAAATGTTACTTTTGCTACTGTTACCTTTTGCCACCGTTACCACTAGTATTATATTACTTTGCTACTAAATACCTTGATGCAGATATTAAGTTATCCAGGTGTGGTTGAATTGACAACTCAGCTGCTAATACTTGAGAATATTCTTTGGCTTCCCTTGTGTCGAATCAATAAATTTGGGTTGAATACTCTACCCTCGAAAACTGTTGCGATCCCTTATACTTGTGGGTTATCAGTATGTTCCCGAGGTCTCATGCGCCCAAGCAAGAAAATCCTCACCTCCTCCCCGTCGGACTGGAATGTTCAATATAGCTTCGGCATCTAGTGCAATGAAGGTGTCTCGCACAAGGTCCCGATTTCAAGTCCAACTTTCTGTGTCTATCAAGTCACTGACTCTCTGAACATGTGTATGAGCCGGTTTGTATATCGGCGCCATTGTTACTGTAGATGGTATCCATTTGTCCTCCCAAACTGAGATGGATGCTCCATCACCAACTCTTTTCACCAAGCCCACATTGAGTGCTTCGCGGCCTGCAATGATTGCTCTCCATGTGGCTGAAGCAGACTTCAGAATAGTAGCATGCATGAAGTCTGTATCATGAAAATATCTGCTTTTCAGAACTCTGGCGCACAAGGAGTTAGGATCTGTTAGCAATCTCCACCCATGCTTCCCCAGGAGCGCCAAGTTGAACTGTCTTAGGTCACGGAATCCCATCCCGCCCTTAATTTTTGGTGTAGCTAGCTTGTCCCAAGCAATCCAATGAAGAGACTTTCTATCCAGTGAGCTTGCCCACCAGAATTTGGCCATGCTTGAGGTTAAGTTTTTGCACATTTTCTTTGTCAGGAGGAAGCAGCTCATACTAAAAGCCCGAATGGCTTGCACAATAGACTTTAGAAGAGTTTCTCGACCTGCACATGCAAATAGTCTCTCTGACCATCCACTCATATGACCTCTAGCTCTTTCCCCAGTGTGATCGAAGGTGCCGCTAGTAATCCGACCAACAGCTGTGGGGAGGCCAAGATAACGCTCTGAAAATGCTTCAACATGCACATCTATAAGCTGTTTCAGATGTTTCCTGAGTGCCGCAGGTGTGTTAGGCGAAAAATATATGGAACTTTTGCTTTTGTTCACACACTGGCCTGAGGCCTCGCCATAGATCCGAAGAATTTCATTCAATCTACTAGCACTGTCTGTATTCGCACTGATGAAAATGAGGCTGTCATCGGCAAAAAGAAGATGATTCACCCATGGGGCTCTGAAGTTAGCACAAACTCCACGATTAACATTGCCATAATACTTCAAGAGAGAAGAAAAACATTCAGCACATAATAGAAAAAGGTAGGGTGACACTGGATCACCTTGCCAAAAGCCTCTAGAAGGGGTGAAATATGGAAGCAACTCTCCATTCACTCGAATAGAGTAGCGAACAGAAGTTACACACTTCATAATTAGTCTGACCAAGGTAGCACCGAAACCCAGTTTCAGCAACATAGCCTCCAAGAAATGCCATTCTACCCGATCATATGCTTTCATCATGTCCAACTTGATTGCACAAGAGAAATTATTTCCTTTCTTCCTTCTTTTCATCGTGTGAACATTTTCGAAAGCAACTAATACGTTATCTGTGATCAAACGACCCGAAACAAAGGCACTCTGTTCCTCACTGATTATAGCATCCATGCAAGGTCTCAAACGATTTGTAAAAGCCTTGACAGCAAGTTTATAAAGCACCTGACATAGTGCAATAGGACGATATCGTGTGATATTTTGTGGATGGCGTACCTTGGAAATAAGAGTTATCAAAGTGTCGTTTAGTCCCTCTAGTAGCTTGCCACCATTCAGAAATTCAAGCACCGCCAGAACGACCTCATGTTGAAGTAGCTTCCAGTGGCACTGAAAAAATCCTGCTGTAAACCCGTCGACTCCCGGCGCTTTAGAAGGTGCCATTTGAAATAAGGCCTTGTGGATCTCAGCAGCCTCAAACGGCATCTCTAGGAGCTGACTCATCTCTGGAGTAACCCGGACTGTTACATGCCATAACAGCTCCTCCATGTTGTTGTGACCTTGGGAAGTATAAAGGGCTTGGTAAAACGCCTGTACCTCGTCTTTGTCCTCATAACCATTTGCACAAGTGGAACCATCAGATCTTTGTAGATTAGCAATTCTGTTGATGCTTTTCCGTTGCTTTGCTTGTGCTTGGAAATAGGTCGTATTGCGATCCCCTTCCCTTAGCCAGGGAACGCGAGATTGTTGCTTCATCGATATCTCTTCCAGTAGGAGTGCCTCTCGAAGTTTATCCACAGTTCTTTTCTCTTCCTCAGACAGACCCCGACCAATGGACTGCTCCCTCAGCCTAGATAGACGTTTCCTCAACTGTCTAACTGTCCTAGAAAGGCAGCCAAATTCCCTTGCCCCCCAAGGCGTAAGTTGACGTTGTAACGCACTTACGGAGTCCAGTATACCATGCAAGCCTGGCGTCCGGGCTTGATTACACCAAGTATCTGTTACCAGCTGCTCGTAGTCGCTATGGGATTGCCATACATTCTCATAATGGAAGGGTTTTGGTACAGAAGAATTGTTCCCCAGTGCATGATGGCAAAATTCAGCAACCACAAAGCAATGATCAGACTCCGTCGCACAAACATGCCGCACTCTGGTGTACTCATACATTTGTCTGAATTCTTCATTGGCAAATGCTCGATCAATACGAGCTTTCACATTTGCATCTCCGGACTGTCGGTTATCCCAAGTGTAGGGGACGTCGGTCCAACCCAAGTCATGAAGAGCACAATCATCTGTGACTTCTCGAAATGCCCTCATCTGCCACTCCGGTCGTGCCGCCGGACTAAAGTGTTCCTCGGCATACAATGTTTCATTGAAGTCACCCATACAGAGCCAGGCTGAATGTGGTATATCATGTACGTCCAAAGAAAACGCCAACTGTGATGTCTTTCTTGTGCCCTTGATGCTCCATAAAAACCAGTAAATCTCCACTCCACCGAATTCGGGGAATCCTTCCGAACCACAACATCAATGTGGCCGGTATTGTAGTTTTTTAGTTCAACTACAACATCTTTGGACCAGAACAAGCCTATCCCACCGCTTAGGCCCACACTGTCTACCGCAAAGCTTCCAACAAAACCCAAGATTTCTTTCAACTTCTCAACACGTTTCCCTCCAATCTTCGTCTCGGTGACAAAGAGGAGAACAGGACCTTCTTGCTTCACAACACTGCGAAGCTCGCGAACTGCCTCGGGGTTCCCAAGCCCCCGGCAGTTCCAACTTATGGCAATCATTGGGACGGGCAGGGCTGACCTGCAGCCGCTGCCGATGATTCAGAACTGGGTGGAGTTGGCTTCTTCTTCTTTGGTTCTCTTAGTGTACCATCATCCTCGTCCTCAATGGCCTTACCAGCAAGGGTAGTATCAGCCAACATGGCCCCATCCGAGCCATGAGCCTGGTTCGTTAGCATCGGTAGCTCAACCCTGCGGTACACTTGTACAGGAGGACCTCCCTTCCTTTTAGGTGCAGTGTTATGTTTCATTGGTGAGGTCACCTCTGCATCTCTTGCTGCCGCGCTAGAATTCTTCGTCTCTGTCTTGCTAGATTTGGTTTGTTGTGTCTTAGTGGAACTCTCGCTGGACGTCACCCGCTTCTTCTCTTCCGGTGGCCTCAGCCCCTTGCCAAAGGGTAGATCGCCATGCTCATCCCTGGTGCCGGGACACGGACAGTGAAGATCAGAGTGGCCCACATGGCCACAGGAAAGGCAAAAGTGGGGAATATTTTCATATTGGATGTCATACGGATCAGTGCTTCCCCTCCTTGCTGATTCAATAAGGATCCATCTCCTCAACGGCTTGGCCACATCCAGTGTGACTCTGGCGCGTAAATAGCCACCACCATGATCGAAGTGGATAGAAGTAACCTGTTTATCAATCTACTTGGCTATAGCCCTACTCCACTCCTTATCTCGTAGGTTGAATGGGAGATTTACTACCCGTGCCCAGACTTGCAGTTTATCAAATTTGAGCTCTGATGGGCACATACATTCGTCAAATTCAGACAGAATTACGGCATGTTTATCCATTCCACACGCGATCTCGATCCCGCTGCGAAGCAAACTCCGCAACGAAAGTGTTTTCTCCTACACTGTGGAAGCTCATCCCCTTAGGGTTTCCCCAAGCGGGCCGAAGGGCACTGGTGATGGTTTGGATGTGCAGAATATAGCGACTGAGAACATTCCCCGCCACCATCCACTTCTTCGGCGCCCCTTCAACACGATCATCTAGAACCAGTGGCTGTCTGGTGCATGTAGTACCCACCTTGGGTCTATTGTATGCAACCTTTCCCTACATTTCCGCAAGAGGATATTTCCATGACTCATCCCGTGACCTCATGGGCACAAGGCAACAACTTTCCCAATGCGCCAAGGCTCCCCTTCAAAATAGAGGAAATAACAAAAATGAAAAGGGAAAATGAAAAGAAAAAAGGCCAAAAAGGAAAAGAGAAGGACCGAAACCCAACAAAACTGACAGGAAAAGAGAAAACCATAAAATACCATGGAGCACAACATCAAAAACAAAATCTATCGCCCGCTCAGTTGTCTCCTCTCGATCCATATTGAGCCCGCCCACAACAGCGGTGCTGTAAGGGTGTGTTTAGTTTCCGGAACCAAGTGGAACGGCACAGGTCGGTTCCGTTCTGAAGGCCCATTCACATGTTTAGATCGACAGAGGAACCGGAATCAGACAATTCCAGGGAACGACATATTCCCTGCATATGTCGTCCCGCGCGGTCTCTCGAAATCGAGCGGACCACACGGAACCAGCTGGCTCTTTCCTTTTTTCCCTTCTCTCGCGCTACCCCGCCTGCGCGCAAGCTCCGCCGCTGTCGCCTGCGTGAAACCTCCCGTTCTTTCCTTCCCTTCCCTCTTGACGGAGCGGCCCGGCCAACAGCTCGTCGGTGTGCGCCGCCGCTGCTCGTCTACGTGCGCCGCTGCCGGCCGCCTCGTCTCTGTGCGCCGTCGTGTCTGCGTGTGCCGCCGCCGCTCGTATGCGTGCAGCGCTCCTGCCTCGACTGCGCGCGTTGTCGTGTCTGCATGTGTCGCCGCTGCAGCTCGTCTGCGTGCATCGTTGTGGCCTAGACTGCATTCTTCGTCGCGTCTGCGTGCGCCGTCGCCGCCTCATCTACATCTCCTCCTCTCGTTCCTTCCTTCACTGTGTCACCATGCTTGGGAGTCGAAGGCACCACGCTGGCGGATGGGGAGGCGAGGTGGCATGCCGTTCCTCTCCTAAGAACCATTCCATCCTACGTCGTTTCGTTCTAGCCGAACACCAAGATGGAATCATTCCATTCCTTTGAAATTGAACGGTTCCATGACATTCCACTTGGTTCTAGTAGAACCAAACACACCCGAAGGCTAGCTCGATGTAGGACTTGCAGTAGGCTAGTTTTAGGGCTTCTTTGATTCAAAGGAATTTTATAGAATTTATGGAGGATTGAAATCTTTAGGATTTTTTCCTATGTTGATCCTTTAATTTATAGGATTGGATCCCATAGGAATTTTTCCTATGGAATCTTTTGTACTACATTTCATAGGAAATTTAACATCCACTCCAACCTCTTTTTACAATTCCTTTGTTTTTCCCGTGGCATCAAACAATCATTGCTAATTCTATAGGATTCAAATGGGCATGCCACTCCAACCCTACACTTTTCCTATTCCTACGTTTTCAAAATCCTACGAATCAAAGAGGCCCTTAGCATTTGTGGGGCTATAGTAAGCGTGTGATGGACTAGTTCCGATGCCTGCTCGTTCGCCAGTCAGCCCATTGACTAAACCCAAAGTTTTAGGCCTAGGCGGAAATGTGAGCTCTTTTGTTCAGATCATACAAAAATTTAAAAGACACGAATATTCCTTTTCCAAATTAGGCTTTCACCCTACTTTATAGATAAAACACCACCAAATACATACAAAAATTTATCTAAGTACAAAGAAGATGCAAAATAAACCTGCTAGGGCAACAACACAAACTTGCCCAACAACAATGACAACTGAAAAAGATAGAAGAGGGGTGTCATCTGCTAAGGTGCGCAAAAAGGTGACGATCGATCATCTAAAGACCATCCAACATGTCACGTAGTCGTAAAAAATAAATCCTAAAACCATCCCAAAAAATTCTGCAAAATAACATATCCATTGAAAAAACAATACTATACCAGAATAATAAATTAGAACGATCTAGATCAACAACTACTGGACCAATAAAACACTATAATACATCTTCCCCTCTGAACGGGCTCTAATCTCGGTCTAATTGGTCTACGTGAATTAGACTCCTAATTAGACAAGAAGAGCCGCTAGGCTTTCTTGATCTCTAATTTTCTCGCAATTCTTCTTCCTGGACGTCGAAGCTTTGTCGGAGTACTACCATGGAATGCGTGGATACTTCGGAGGGGTCGTCTACTTCGACTCTCGACTCAGTGAACTCTTCTCACGGCTGGGAGGTGTAACCTAGCTGCGGGAATCGATGGGATTGTTAAGCTGCACTGACTCGTCACTGCTTTCGCTACTCTGCACCGCCGGTGAGTTTGATTGTTACCACCATCTTCATAGCGATCCTGGGTGTAATTGTGTAACATATTTTTTTTGCTGCGTAGCTCGCTTCCCAGTGGGGGTGGGGGCAGGTATGCGGAAATTTAATCCCTGGTCATGTAAATGGGGATGGGCATGGGGCAATGGGGAATGGACGGGATGGGTTTGATCCGTGGTCCCCATAGGGATTGTCGATATCCCAAGGAGTAGTTGATGAGAAGGAGCCGTTAGTGAATAGTTTGGTGATTTTAAGGTTATTAGTCAAATGGTTTAAGGGGAAAAGGATATAGGCACGGAGTAGAAGATAATTTTCCTTTAAAAAATGGATCCACCAGGTCAGAGAGCATTCACGACTTCCTAAAAAATGCAACTCTATGATCTAAATGATAGGGTATGCATTTCCCCATCTTACTTGCAATCCTCCATTGTTCTTTAAATTTCACATGTTGTTTCAAAGAAGCCCTTACTGTTTGTTTTAATTCAATCATATGGCTTTTAACTCTTACACTGCTTTTGTCGAGCTTCCTTGGTCTGTAGGTTGAAAACCATAGGAAATTTTGAGAGTGAACTACTTTGCATGTAATTCTCAAAGAAAAAATTCTACTGATTTCGCACTCATTGCTTTTCTTTTGTCTCTATGCCATGTTTGATAAATAGCCCACCTCTCAGATTTGTGTGTGTGTGTGTGTATTTATGTTTTTTTTCTTCTGTTTTTTGTGCTTTTAAAATGATGCGAACTAAGCATGCATCGAGACCAAGGAAATCTTCAAGTGTCATGACAACCCGGAGCTTCACTTTTTCTGTCAAGCACACTAATATACCCATGTTTGACACATAAAGTCACCACTTCATCTCCATTCTTGTGGAGAGGGTTAATTTTAAGGGAAACAAATGAGAAGCACAAGGATGCAACCAAGGTCATTTCATGAGAGCCCCGTCGACTTTGATGTTCTTCTCGGTGTCGAGAGGGGGGAGGACAACATATCCTCACCTGCTCGTTGGATAGTTTGGTCTCCATTCGTTGGTTTTGTTGTTGCTCATTGCTTCGTTTTTGACGATGTTGACGATGATGGTATGTAATGTCAGTAGCACGCATCAAAGGTGTGGTCTCGTGGATCTGAAGCTATAGATCTCACGAGACTGTTTGCAGATGTAGATATTTTGCTGAACCCCCATCAAGCTAGCCATCTTACTGCAATCATTTGAACTATCGGTTGCTTGGTTTGTCGGCTATGTGATGACTACGACATTGAGTCGCTTCAAAACGGTCGAAGAAGAAGGCCTCACTCAAGCCTCCATTTCATTCCACTTGTTTATTTAATGTTCTTCTCAATTATTTACCAACAAGTTTTTTCTTGAGGGGTCATATTTACCAACAATGAAACAAGTTTGTTGCGAGTATAGGATGGAATTTCCTTTTAAGAAACAAAGCTAGGGTTTCTCTACCTCCTGCCGGGGTAGCCGTTGATCCGCCTCACCTCCGGTGACTTTAGGGCCATGGGAGCGGAGTGGGTCCCGACCTTTGCTGGTGGGAGGGCTCCGTTTTTACACATCTTTTCGACTTTTGTTAGGGTTTGTGCCCTGCTTAGGAAGGTGAGATGGCGGCGGCTCCTTGAAGATGGAATAAGATTCTCCCTGCCTAGCCCCCGTTTCGGTGGTGCATCTAGTATCGTTGGTGGGCGTGTGGAGATGTATCTTCGGCGGATCTGTCTTTGATGTATTTGCTCGGATTTGGTCGTCATTCATGTACGTTCGACTATCTTCAGATTGGATCCTTTTGATCTACGCTACTCGACAGCTGTTATTGTTTTGTTGTGTTGGTCCTATGAGGCCTTAGCACGATGACTTTCCGACTGTCTACTACAACAAGTTTTGCCCGGCTCCGGTAAGGGACAGGCAATGACAGTGGCGTACCTTCGGCTCGCTTAAGTCTTTGTAGTCGTCGCTAGGTGATCTACGGATTTAGATGTAATTTTTATTATTTGTAGTGTTCGTTGTGCTATCATGATCGAAGTTGAATAGATTGGAAGTTTTCTTGTAAAAAAACAAAGATATTGCTTTTCAATTCAAAGATACTATGGTTACCAACCTTGTTTAATCAAAGATTCTAGAAAGCCACAACAAACAAATGCGATTTGTTTAAAGCTAAGAAAGAAATCGGACGGTTAGCGACAGGCCCTTGTTGGTAGATCAGACGACAAGGCTCCGGAGCCTTCCCCTCCTCTGTTCCCGTCTCGCGCGGAGCACAACGCCCGCCCTCCACCAACTTCAGCTCCAGATCCGGCGGCCGGCCGCGCCCTCCTCCCGCACCAACCAACGGCGCTGATCCCCTCCGCCATCTCCGTCCATCTCCCTCCTAATTAGGTAAGCGGCGCTGCTTCTCTTCTCCCCCCGAAACACAAAAGCTTTCCCTTTTCGCCACCTCGCCGCCGGCCTCTCACTCCTACCATGGCGCCGCCGTGCAGGCGCAGGCCTAGCGATGTCGGAGGCGGTGGGCACGCCGGAGAGCAGCGGGGCGAAGGAGCAGGAGCGGTTCCTGCCGATCGCCAACATCGGGCGCATCATGCGGCGCGGCGTGCCGGAGAACGGCAAGATCGCCAAGGACGCTAAGGAGTCCATCCAGGAGTGCGTCTCCGAGTTCATCAGCTTCATCACCAGCGAGTCAGTCTCCGCCCCTCGCCTCCCTCTCTCCCCCTCTGATCCGCTCCAGCTTTCTTAGTACGAGCTCACTCATCTGTGATCCCGGGCGCCGCAGGGCGAGCGACAAGTGCATGAAGGAGAAGCGCAAGACCATCAACGGCGACGACCTGATCTGGTCCATGGGCACGCTCGGCTTCGAGGACTACGTCGAGCCCCTCAAGCTCTATCTCAAGCTCTACCGGGAGGTGATATTCATTCATTCATTCCCCTCTTGTTGTGCTGCTTGTGCTACGAGGAATTCTGAATTGGTGTGATTGGAAGGTTGGGTGGGTACAGTATTGTTGTTGGGAATTCTGAATTTCTTCAAGGGGCCCTGTATTTGCCATGTTTAGCTGCAGTGATATGGTTCCTAGACTCATGATAGGCAGGCAAGAGGATGCCCCTGAATCGCGTCTGCTGTCGCTGTGCTCATCAAGGCATTGACTATAGTTAGGATGTCACTCACATGGGTTTGCTCCTCGCCGTGTCGATGAATGCCTGAAGGAGTTGTCAACAGCAGGGTAGTTGAAGATTTTCTGCAAACTAAACGTCCTAAGAGTACGAAGTACGCATCATTTGGGTGGAATTTCCCCTTTACTTATTATTAATGATGAATAAGACGAACCAACTTCATAGAAATTTTCCTAATTTTGTGACTGAAAGGATGATGATTGTCCCTCAGTTTTGCCTTCATTAAGCTATCAGTCTCTGACGGTTAATGTCAAATCGTTATTGTTAGATTTACCAACAAAATGTGTTACAAGCTTATTCAACTGAAAAGGAATGTGCAGCCAGAACTGCGTACGCACGATGTTACCTTTTTAGTTTTATATTTAGACCAAACTCAGGAATTTTTTTCTCTAGTATACATGGTTCTGCAAACTCCTCCTTACCAATAGAATTACAGTATTATATTTTACACGAAATAACTTTTGTGCTGATGAGTTTTTTTTACTCTTCTTTCATGAATGATGATGACCCTTGGCTCTGAAGATGGAGGTATATTCATTGCCTTACTGGTCTTCCATGTTTCGGCGATCTATTATCTTAGGTTCAAGTTTCCTGAATCTACTCTTCATTGATTGTCTTCTAGGGTGACACGTCAAAGGGTTCGAAATCTGAGCAGGCTGCAAAGAAAGTGGGTGCACTGAATGGGCAGCCTGGATCATCGGTAATATGCACTTCCTTCTCTCAAGTTGATATCAAAATGTATTCCATTACCGCATGCCTGACTCCAGCTATTAGGCTTTTTGCTTTGCGTAATCTGGCTATGCTTATGCTCATGGGCATAACGATGGAAATCTCACTGTAATATTTATGTTTTCGACAGTTCAACGGCATGTAGGGTGGAGGATGATACTGATCGGCGTATGACAAACATACACATACAATTCGTTGGCAGTGTGATCCTAGCAGTACTGCGCCTTTGTGGCCGGGGAAAGTCCCCAGCACTCTGCTTAGTTCTGTGCATGCGGGATACTTGAAATACCATGCTATGTCTTCTGTAGATGTTAGCTGTTCTTTCCCTCTCTCTAGTTCAGTCCGTGTGTTGTATGGGTCTGTCTAACCTTATGGTAAATTCAGAGATACGCCTTTTCCACGTCAACTTTTAGGGGTTAGTGACTGTAATAAGATGATGAACAGGTTTGAAAAACCGCAGTCTTTCGCTCGTGTAAGGTATTGACTGAAGAAGATAATGCAGCTGCTGATGTATGCTTTTGACCACGATAACTTGTCATCGTATTGTTTAGACTGTGGTAACTTGTCATATATTGCCTTGACTGAGACAACATGTTGTTTCTCCACCAAAGCACCACACGTGCGGGTGTCGCGGCTGTCTTGTTATGTGTTGTCGTGCAGAGGAAACTGAAGGAAATGCTATCACCGATGGGGTTGCGGGGCAGAGCTAGTAGCTTGAGTTTCCCAGCTGCTCCCTATGACTGATTCAGACTTGGTATTCATCACAGCACCGCAGGTCATTGCCATTACATGCACGATTTACTTCCCAACATTTGTGGTTCCAGTGAAATTTGACACGTTCTGTTGATTTACATTTTGACCGTCAGTTTTCTTCTGATAGAAACTTGCGTTTTTATAGACATATTACTTGACTATATAAAACAAGTAATAATACCATTTTGTGATGTACTCTCTCTTTCCCATAATGTATGTCACACTTAGCTTTGTACCCAATGTACGATACCGGTATTGTCATATTTGCCGTGCAAAATAATTTGATTTGCTTATATTTTGGGAAAGAGGGAGTAGCTGCTGGTAATAGTCTTTTCATATGATCAGTCAAACTGTAAAATGTTTGACTCACCCGATTATACTACTAATATTTTATACTGAGATAGTATATGGTTCTACTATCTAAGAGCATCTTCAATAGCTTGTCTATATTGGATGTCTATACTAGTTTTTCACGACGTGAGCCCAAAACAGGCGTCCAACAGCTTGTCTATATGGTCGTCCAAATATATAAATTCTCTAAATCGACCTCGACAATGTCCATGCTTGGATAATGTGAAGGCGTCGTCTAAACTCTGCTGCAGCCACGATTTTTTGCTCTCCTCAGCGACGGCCCATCTGTCATGGTCCCTGTATATAAACGTTCTGATGCAAAACTGAACGTGTATATGAGAAAGTCTTTTTAGACCATTGTCTATATGAATATCATCCAAATATACACATGCTATTAGAGATGCTCCAAGAGCCCAAAAGAAGGAAGGGGCCCATGATCGTGTTGCCTCTTCAAAGCCATTACCGCCTGCCGGGCCATTTGAAGATCACACGTCTCCCTCGTCTTCTTGACCGAGCACGGTCAAATTCCTGCCAGTGACGGCTCGTCGGCTACTTATCCCCCTCCCAGTTGTACTCTTCTTCTACCTCTGGACCTGTACGTCCATTCTCTTCAGCTAACCTTAGGTGACTTGGCCGATGTCGACGAGGGAGGAGCAGCAGGGCGCGAATAAGCCGCCGGCGACGGTGAGGATCATCGAGACGCTGTACGTCGAGGCCGGCACGGCCGCCGACTTCAAGTCCGTCGTGCAGCGGCTCACCGGCAGGGACTCCGGCGCCTCAGCCCTACCAGAGCAAGACCGGACGACTCCGCAGGGTGCTGACCGGAGGGCTGGGGCGGCGAGAGGGGGTGGCGCCTCCGACGCAAAGCGGGGCAGCTGAGATCGACGCTGCGTGGATAAAATGATCATTGGCTCAGCCTGCAGTAACTGTAAGCGATAGCTTTCGTTTTCATCTCTGCCCTGTTGCTTTGATCTTTCTCTGTTGGGTTCTTTTGTTGTAACAGGGAGTTGTTAATCAGACTCATACATGCATTCATCTTCTTCTTTTGTTTGATGTGTCTATCAGTTCCTTAATTAACTCATTTGTTAATGTAAGAAATCTCTCTCAAAGAACCATGAAATCCACAAGCATCAAATTTTCCAATGTTTAGCACAATAATATACTTGCAAGAGAAGTTTATACAACACACAACAATAGATACCCCAACATAATCATCGTCATATCAAAGAACGATGTATGTCATATGTCTACAATGTCAACAAAATCAAACTATACCAAACTTGAGCAATGGGTACAAATATAAGGCAAAAACTTGAGCAGCAACAATTAGGACAAGAGGAACACCAAGTGGAAACCCCTTGCAGGGAAAAACCACGGACGGCGGCGAACAATCTTCCACTATAAAGATGAATCAGGTACAAGGTGGAAGCCAACAAAGGAGACTTCAAATCCTGAATTTTATCACTCATATTTGGATAGATTTGTGGATCCAATAACCTCTCTTCTCTTCCTACTCTAAAACTCTCTCAAAGAAGAGAAAAGCTCAACTGTCTGTTTTATAGAAAGCCACCCTCGCCCAGCTTGCTAATTATCTCAAACAGTCACTATTCAAGCCTACAGCATGCCCATGGGTGGAGCTAGTTAAGTTCATGGGTGTATAGATGTACATCCATTTTTTTTTGGAACAACAGCTTAAAACCAATACTAATCTTATAACAAGTTAGTAGAGAACACTAAATTTTAATCTATGTACACCCAACTAAGAAATCTTGGTTCCGCCAATGAACACTCCTAAGTGATGTTTGGTATGTTGAAATGGCAAAAATTGTTTCCAAATGGTGAAATAAGATAAGCACCTTATCTTGTTTACAAAGTTCTATAGTGCATCCCCAAAGCTCTTCAAAGATTCAACAGATATATGTGTTAAGTTATAGGCTTAAGTTGTAACGTGACAATATGTGTGCGTGCTTGTACGTTGAGTTTGTTGTATCTAGGCAGGTTGTTAGGATAGATAGATCCTCTCTTGTATAGCCTTGGAGTATGGATCAAGTCTACAAACAACCTAGCCGTATCATGTAATCTATTGCCTATATAAACACGTACGCGTCCCTGCTGAGAGCACACGCTTCCAATCCTAGTTCTTTCATGGTAATCAGAGCCATCCTCAAACGCATCCATGGCAGCGTCGTCTTCAAGCTCCTTCCCGTCCTCGCCATTCGTACACGCCGCCACCGAGAAGCTGACGAAGGGCAACCAAGCCCTATGGCGCGCGACGGTGCCCTCGGCCATCCGTGGAGCGCAGATGGCCAAGTACCTTGACGTCGAGCAGTCGCCACCTCCCATGCAGATCGATGTGACCTCCTCCGATGGCAAGACGACGGCAAAAGCGCCGAACCTGATTTCCAAACCTGGTATGCACAAGATCAACAAGTCTTCTCCTATCTCCTGACGACTCTTCCTTGCGAGATAGCTATCCAGGTCGCCTCATGTCACACCTCTGCTGAGCTCTGGAACACGATGGAAGGGATGCTTGCATCCCACACTCGTTCCCAGACCACCAATGTTCGGATCGCCCTCGCAAACTTGCAGAAGGGCAACTCCTCCATCACCGACTACGTCGGGAAGATCAAGTCCCTCTGCGACGAGCTGATCGCTGCATGGAAGAGGGTGGACGACGACGACATCGTCTCCCACATCCTGGCCGGGCTAGATGAAGATTTTGACCCGCTGGTGTCGGCCATGTGTTCCGGGGTGGAGCCGGTGACCGTGGCTGAGCTGTTCTCGCAGCTGCTGAGCTTCGAGACGAGGCTCAACCTTCGCGGCGGGGGTTCTCAATCCTCTGCCAACGCTGCTACCCGAGGCCGTAGGAACGGTGGTGGCAGTGGTGATCGCGGCCGCAGACAAGGCGGCAATGGTGGTGACCGCGGCGGGCGCGGCAGCTACTCGAACCATGCCCCCGCCCCCAGGGTCCAGTGCCAGATCTGTGGCAAGATGGGCCACCCAGCCTGGAAGTGCTGGAAGCGCTACGACGAATCCTATCAAGGCGTGGAGGAGAAGTCGACCAACCTCGCTGCACCGCAGTACGGGGTGGACACGAACTGGTACCTGGACAGTGGTGCCACTGATCACATCACAGGAGACTTGGAGAAGCTGACCGTACGTGATCGCTACGGTGGAAACGAGCAGATTCATACTGCCAGTGGTTCAGGTATGGTTATCAAGCACATTGGTCATTCAACTATTCATACTCCTGATCGAGATCTCCTAAACAACATTCTTCATGTACCTCAAGCCAACAAAAGTCTAATCTCCGCTAGCCGCCTTACCGTTGATAATGATACTTTTGTTGAAATTCATCCCTATTCTTTTCTTGTTAAGGAACGGGGAACGAAGAGGGTGCTCCTTCGCGGCAGGGGTAGAAGAGGACTCTACCCAGTTAGGCACACGGGATCCGACGCCAAGAAGCACATGCTCAGTGTCACCAAACTATCCTCGGATAGGTGGCACCGGCGTCTAGGTCATCCATCTCCTCTTATTGTTAGCAAGATCATTAGCAAGAATAATCTCCCGTGTGCAACCTTTTTCAATAAAGATTATGTTTGTGACGCCTGTCAAAAAGGCAAAAGTCACCGGTTGCCTTATCCAAAGTCAATAAGTGAATCAAAATTTCCTTTAGAACTTGTGTTTTCTGATGTTTGGGGTCCTGCTATTGAAACAATAGGAAGAAAGAAATACTATGTGAGTTTCATTGACGATTTCAGTAAATTCATATGGATATACTTGATCAAACACAAGTCCGAAGTATTTCAGAAGTTTCATGACTTTCAAAACCTAGTAGAGCATCAATTTGATCGTAAGATTCTCGCTCTACAAACAGATTGGGGAGGGGAGTATGAAAAGTTGAACTCCTTCTTCACCAAGATAGGCATATCTCACCATGTTTCGTGTCCTCACGCTCACCAACAGAACGGGTCAGCTGAGAGGAAACATCGACACATTGTCGAAGTTGGTTTATCCCTTCTTGCTCAAGCCTCTATGCCCTTAAAATTCTGGGATGAGGCCTTCATTGCGGCAACCTACTTGATCAACCGAATTCCTAGCAAAATCATCAAGTTTGAGACACCCTTTGAAAAACTCTTCCATGAAAAACCCAATTATTCCATTCTTAGAATCTTTGGGTGAGCTTGCTGGCCGAACCTAAGACCCTACAATAATCATAAACTTCAATTCCTCTCTAAGCAATGTGCTTTTCTTGGGTACAGCAATCTTCAGAAAGGGTTTAAATGTCTTGACATATCCACTGGACGAGTTTATATTTCCAGAGATGTTATCTTTGATGAAAATATTTTTCCTTTTGCTAGTCTTCATCCCAACGCCGGCACCCGTCTTCATGCCGAAATTCTATTACTTTCTCCGGAGTTATTAAATCCGTCTGATCATGGGGGTGAATGTATTGATGATCATGTGTTTAATAACCTTAATACTGCCACTAACGGAGGCTGTGCTGATGAAAATAGTGAAAAAACAGCACTCAGAAACGTCATTTTATGCAGCAGATGAGTCCAAACAGGTCCGACACCAGACCCGAGGCGGATCCCACTGCTGCGCCGGATCCCGAGAGATTTGGCGGCAGCGCAGACCCTGGCGCAGAACCTGATGTAGGCGCTCCTCCGACACCACCAGGCGCTGGGCCAACGGGCAGCCAGCCAACGCGCGACACGCAGCGCCGGTCTCCCGTGCGGGGCGGCGGCCTCAATGCAGCGGGGCCCTCCTCCGACAACTGGCGACAATCGGTTGGGTCCGGGTCGTTTTCCACCGCGGGTCCCTCCACCACGGGCAATGATGGTGCGCCCCCGACACGCTTGTCGCCTGCGCTGCGGGATTCGCTGGACCCATCTCCTGGCGCGCGGGTGCTTGATCCCACGCTGGATTCGGTGGACCCAGCCTCTGGCGCACGGGCACGCGATCCCATGCCCGACCGCACGACAGCCGAGGAGGATTCTCTGCTGGTACGAGGTGGTGGATCCTCTACGCCAACCGCCGGATCTCCTGTGGCTACACGCCCGAACACACGGGCTAAAAAAGGTATATTTAAGCCCAAAGTTCCTAGTGATGGAACTGTCAGGTATGACAAAAATTTCAAAGTTGCAAATTTTGCTGCCACTCAAGAACCTTGTAATCCAGTAGAAGCTTTGCAAGATAAAAACTGGAAAAATGCTATGGAAGTAGAATATGATGCACCCATGAAAAATAGAACCTGGCATCTAGTTCCACCTAGACTAGGTAGAAATATTATAGACTGTAAATGGGTGTATAAAATCAAAAGAAAATCTGATGGCACTATAGATAGATATAAGGCTAGACTAGTGGCTAAAGGCTTTAAGCAACGCTATGGTATTGATTATGAGGATACTTTTAGTCCGGTTGTTAAAGTAGCTACTATCAGATTGGTTTTGTCTATTGTTGTGTCTAGGGGATGGAGCCTTCGTCAATTGGATGTTCAGAATGCGTTCTTACATGGCGTTCTCGAGGAAGAGGTTTATATGAGACAACCACCTGGTTTTGTGGATAAAACCAAACCACAACATGTGTGTAGGTTGGACAAGGCCTTATATGGATTGAAACAGGCACCCAGGGCGTGGTATTCAAGGTTGAACTCAAAGCTTCAACAACTTGGTTTTCGGCCCTCCAAGGGAGACACTTCCTTGTTCTATTTCAGGAAAGGGAAGGTGATCATTTTTATGCTCATTTATGTAGATGACATAATTGTTGCTAGTTCCTCTCAAGAGGCTACCTTAGCTTTGCTTAAGAATTTGAAAAATGAGTTTGCCTTAAAGGACTTGGGCGAGTTGCACTATTTCCTAGGCATCGAAGTAAAAAGATACATGATGGTATTCTGCTAACCCAAGAAAAATATGCAACAAGGATACTTAAACGTGTAGGGATGAAGGATTGTAAACCCTCCAGTACACCTCTGTCTACTACTGAACAGTTGTCATTGCATGAAGGAGAATTGCTAAGTCCAGAGGAAGGAACAAAATACAGAAGTGTAGTTGGGGCACTACAGTACTTAACATTGACAAGACCTGATATAGCTTTTTCTGTTAATAAGGTTTGTCAATTTTTGCATTCTCCTACATCTCTGCATTGGACAGCTGTTAAGAGGATACTCAGATATATCCAAGGAAGCGCTGGAACTGGTCTTAAAATATGTAAGTCACCTTCAACAACAGTGAGTGCCTTCTCTGATGCAGATTGGGCAGGATGTCCTGATGACAGGAGGTCTACCAGTGGATTTGCTGTCTTCTTTGGCTCTAACCTTGTATCTTGGAATGCAAAGAAGCAAGCTACAGTTTCACGTTCCAGCACTGAAGCAGAATACAAATCACTAGCAAACGCAACAGCTGAGGTAATGTGGGTGGAAACCTTGCTTGATGAATTGGGAATTGCAAGGCCACGTGTCTCCTGTTTGTGGTGTGATAATTTGGGTGCAACTTACCTCTCTGCGAATCCTGTGTTCCATGCAAGAACAAAGCATATTGAAATTGATTTTCACTTTGTTCGTGAAAGAGTTGCTAAGAAGCTCTTGGACATCAGGTTCATTCCAACAGGAGATCAAGTTGCCGATGGCTTCACGAAGCCTCTTCAAGCTCGACAACTTCAAGCCTTCAAGAACAATCTCAACCTTGACGTGTTTAGATTGAGGGAGGATGTTAAGTTATAGGCTTAAGTTGTAACGTGACAATATGTGTGCGTGTTTGTACGTTGAGTTTGTTGTATCTAGGCAGGTTGTTAGGATAGATAGATCCTCTCTTGTATAGCCTTGGAGTATGGATCAAGTCTACAAACAACCTAGCCGTATCATGTAATCTATTGCCTATATAAACACGTACGCATCCCTGCTGAGAGCACACGCTTCCAATCCTAGTTCTTTCAATATGTAGTGCGTCACTAGAAGTTCTTCGACCAAGGCAAAGGGATCAGAGATCTAGGCATCAATTGGACCCACCAAACATCACATCAACTTTTTCATCTAGTTTACTTGACTTGTAAGCATGATGAGCGGGTGTATTTGCACTCCATATGCAATGCGCTGCACACAAAAAAACATTGAAAGTGCATCTCTTGGGTACTCCTATTGGGTTTTGATGATTAATGGCAAAATCAATTGAGAGGACTGACTGTTTACCAAGTTTATTTGAGAGAAATTTGATCTGAAACTTACGAGCCCCCCTCACTTGCTTCAACACAAGAGTCTCAGTATAGGTACTCCCAAGCAAATATTTTTGGAACATCTGAGCTATGACTTCAGCATTTCTGCGATTTTTCACTCAAAAATGCTTTGTCATCCTCTAGAACTTCTGAGACTTCGGTTTTCTCCAGTACTTCCGAGGTAGTTCAATCTTCATAGAAAGGAGCCACCTTTTTGGTTTGATATTTCCGTGTTTTTTCCAGGTTGATGATGTTACGGCCCAGGGGTACCTCATCATGTCAGAAGCCGGCCCAAGTAGGACGACCCGTGGCCCCCTAGGTCGGTTTATGCCCTGGGCCAACCTCACGGTCTAAGGGCCCAATAAAGAGAAGGACCCGGAAGACTTGGAGTACACGACAAGGAAGTCAACGTCTAGGAGGACTCCCCCACCGATACTAACCGAATAGGATCTTGTAAACCCTAGGTCCTGATATCCTATAAAATTTGGGGTCAGGAGCAGGAGGTCACTTCCAAGGGTTCAGAAAAGAAATCCGGCTGTGTTACTCTCAAGCAGCTGTAGAAGAAAGGCAAACTTCATGAAATTAGAAAATACCAAAAGAAAGAGGTGTTCCGAGAATTCACGAAATTATTATAATTTTTCTGTTTATTGTACCGTTTGCATGTCTAAGGGCCCAATAAAGAGAAGGACCCGGAAGACTTGGAGTACACGACAAGGAAGTCAACGTCTAGGAGAACTCCCCCACCGATACTAACCGAATAGGATCTTGTAAACCCTAGGTCCTGATATCCTATAAAATTTGGGGTCAGGAGCAGGAGGTCACTTCCAAGGGTTCAGAAAAGAAATCCGGCTGTGTTACTCTCAAGCAGCTGTAGAAGAAAGGCAAACTTCATGGAATTAGAAAATACCAAAAGAAAGAGGTGTTCCGAGAATTCACGAAATTATTATAATTTTTCTGTTTATTGTACCGTTTGCATGTGTTGATGACAGTCTGCAGTCAAATTACAACAGCATGCAGATAGAACCGGAAAATTCTTCAGTTGAACCACAGCCACAAAACAGAAGAGGAATGGCCTTATGGCCATGCATAGTGAGGCTATGGACCTCATCAAACCTGTGGTCCAAAACCTTATCCTCGGAGCACCAAAAGCACAAAATGGCATTGCAAAAGGGTTTTCAACATGGGGATTCGGAGAATTGAACTCGGGACCTTTTGCTCCCTAAGCAAATATCCTACCACTAGACTAAATCCCCATCTATGCTGTACCACTGCATCACCTTCAACTGAAGAGTTTCAGGCAAGAACAACTAGCTGCCAAATTTACAGGATCTCACTATCTGCTTTCAGGTTACAGCGTGCTGAATGCTCAACCTGTCTGTAGTCAATGGATGACTTCGTCATAGTGCTCATGTATCAAAAGTGCATATTTAATTGCCAACAGATCATGCATATTTAATTGTCATGTTTGTTCTGATTTCAGGATGCAGAGTCCTCGATCGTCGTGGTTGTGGCATCGTACCAAGTTTATAGAATTTCAATCCTCTGATGCTCTATTGCGGAATATATCAGCATTATTAGACTTCATTTTAAAGAGGAAGTGTTAGAAGACAAGTACAATATAGTTCTAGCTAACTATAGCTCGAAAGCATAACTTACATCTCTCAAGTATTAACAGCAGTTTAGAACTCAGGTAGCATTACAGGTGACTGGAGCACTATTCACTGGGGAAGAGGCAGCTTTAAGACGTACAGTAGTATTGCTAGCTCTGAACAAATACTGAAAAATGGCGCAAGCACCAGTGTTTTATACGTACAAGTCCAATGTGATTCATGCTCCCCTGTCCACCACCAGGATACTTAGCTGCTATTTCTGGTTCAAGATTTCACTCACACATCACTGTGATCATAATGAATACACATTGCAGGATGTGTCCTTATAAGATGACGTATACAAAGGCATTAAAATGACTAAACTAACAAAATTATAGTCCCCAACATGGGCACAAACCACTAAGGAAATAACTCATGTCAGCTCAGTCAACATTTTTTTTCTTCATTTGTCAGTAGACAAGACGATGTGGAAAACAATATGAACGAATAGGTGTGACATTACATACTATGTGCATTGACTAAGGTAAAGCTGCCAAATTTTGCCGTAACATGCAGCAAGGCGCCCTCGCGGCACCTTGCAATTGCCGCTTTAGGCGCTTAGGCGTCCTAGCAATTGGTGTTCGCCTTAGGTCGTCTTACCGGCTTGCAAAAAATGGTATCATGGGGGTGCCAGATAACTCCATGTTGACTCTTTGCATTAATTTTAAAGTATAGCCCACATTTGGTCGTTTTCTTTTAAATGCCAGGTTAAACAAGAATTTGAAGTATCATCACATCGCACACCAGTTAGCAGCGAAAAATCCAAAAAACTTTCAAGTTAAACCAGATTCAAATGAGGACAACTGTTGTAGAATCTGGTGTGATGTGGAGAATTAGAAAAAATGGTTCAACATGTTATTAGTGCATGGATATTAAAGATCAACCCATCCACCGTGGTTTCCGTCACCCACATAAGGGAGTTCTTCATGCTGTGGATGCTTCTACTTGATTTCCACCTTGATGAGCATGCCGAAGACGACATTGTGTGGAGGCACACTACGGATGGGCACTACTCGGTGGCTTCCGCCTACAAGGCACAATTCTTGGGAATGACTCTCTCCCCCATGGACCAAATGATTTGGAAAGTTTGGATCCCGCCCAAGGTCAAGTTCTTCGCATGGTTAGCCATTCAAAACCGGATTTGGACCGCCGATAGATTGGCCAAATGAGGGTGGCCAAATTATGGCCTTTGCCCTCTATGCAAGAGGGAGCAAAAAAGGGGAGTGCATCTCTTCTTCAAGTGTCGTTCACAATTAGGCTATGGAATTTGGTAATCGAGAAGCTTGGTCTACACTATATGGACATCTCTTCATGGCACTTGGAGGACTCCGCCAAGTCTTGTTGGGATCATAGGACCGGGTTGACCGTACCCAACTGGAAGGTCGTGGCCTCCCTCACCATGCTTGTTTCTTGGATAATTTGGAATGAAAGAAACTCCCATGTCTTCCATAACAAAAGTGCACCGCTGCTGATTCTACTCAACACTCTAGGAGAGGCCAAGCTTTGGAGCATTGCGGGAGCTAAGAAACTAGGGGCACTTGTAGCATGAGAGTAATCACCATGTGGGGTTTTATGGGTCGGTTGTAATTCAAACAAACTCTATTTTCTCTTCTTAATTAATGGATGAGGCAAATCGTTTGCCGCCGTTTAAAAGAAATATTACTTCCACGGTACTAATCCATAATGCCGTTTACCAACATGTATTTGAAAACCGAGGCAGTATACATTGAAGATCACAAGTGAATTCCCAGAGTTTCCACCAGAATGACTACTCCCCATGTTCCGTGCATTTCACAATATATGCCCATATTTGTGGAAAGACATGCATGTCGATTTTTTTTTGCGGGGTAAGTCAAATTAGAAAACCACCAGTGTGGCTATTGTAACATCTCCAGCGCACTTGGTATCCATGAACTTGCAAATCGTCAATCAATAAAAAAAAAACTCATCATATGTACTCACTTTGGTCCAAATATCAACCAAACGAGGCCAAACAATTTTGAACATGTGAGGCGGTGAGTCGTTTTGGAATTCACAGGAAAAATTAAATCTTGATTATGAATTTTCATTAAAGTGAATTCTTCTTCTTCAGAGATGCTAAAAACAAAACTGCTCTCTACCAAGAGATTTTTTCTTGTCAGTTAGAAGGTCTACCTCTAAAATATCTGGGTATGCCTCTGTCCAATGTTAGAATTAGGAATAAACATTGGAAAGGGGTTGAGGATAAAACTGAGACGAGGTGTGGATGTTGGCAAGGAAAATTGATAGGAACTATTGTTGGTAGAGTTACTCAGGTGCAGGCTTATCTCACTAATATACCTTTGTTTATAATGTCCTTTTACCCTATTCCTATTGTAAGAAAAGGGTTGCTTTCTTTAGAGCTAGCATGGTTTGGCAAGGTGATGAAGATATCTTGTTAATTGGAATACCTGTTGTAAACCCAAAGATCGGGGTGGTTTGGGAATTTTAAATCTAGAGCTTATGAATAAGGCCTTGCTGGCCAAGTGGTTCTGGAAGTTGGAAACTGAGTCTGGTTTATGGAAAAGCGTGTTGTCAAACAAATATGCCCCTAACAAATGCCTATCTAGGGTCGAGTCCAAAGTGGGAGATTCTCAATTTTGGACAAGCCTCTTGAAAGTTGAAGACTTTTATATCAAATATTGTAAGAAAAGCCTACTCAAACATGCTTTACCCTAGATTTTTATGACCTTAGTTTTGATCATAATATCACTATAGTTGATGCTTTGGTGCAAGGCTGGAATGGATTTGCCTTTAGGAAAACTCTTTATGGGGAGTCTCTGGAATTGTGTGAGAGTTTGAAACAGAGATGTGAAGAAGTTAAAATGGGAAAGGGTAAAGACAAAATTGAATGAATGCTTACTGCAGATAGAAAGTTCATTGTGAGATCTCTTTATAAGAAATTGGTGGAACCTGAATGAAACTTCCCTAAGAAATTCTGTGAAAAAATGAAATACCTGCTAAGATTAAAGTGTTTCTTTGGCTAATGGTGAAAAAGAGCATTCTTACTGAAGATAATCTCCTTAGAAGGGGATGGCTTGGTAACAAAATGTGTGTGTTATTGTGGGGAATATGAAAGCATTGATCACCTTTTCTTTCGATGCTCTGTTGCTGGACTCATTTGGAGTTTGTTGAGATGTGCTTTTGATGTAAGTTCCACTCATAATAACCTAAATGAATGTTTTCGAAGTTGGATTAAAAGCTTTCCAAAGCATGATAAGAAAAAGTTGGTGCGAGTTGGGATTTCTGCTATTTTTTTGGACTCAGTCGGGTTGCAGGAATGATGTTATCTTTGAGAAGAAAATTATTAGTGATCCTATGGTCTTAGTGAGGCTGATATGCTATTGAATTTCTGGCTGGTCTATATTGCAGATAAATGAGAGAAATCGAAAGGCGGCGCCATTGAGCAAGTAGCAAATGAGGTGTACCGCTCCTCACAAGGTTGGCGACCACCGACCAGGCGTCCTTGGGATTGGTGGTTGATCCTTCAGTTGCTCCCCCCTGAAAGTCTTCATGAATTAGCTACTCGTGATCTTCTCTGACATGCTTCAGTTCGTTTCTTGCTTTTCCTTCGCTTAGCTGGTATAGTTGATATAGTTGGATGCAAGTTGGAGTCTCTTCTTAGCCCTGCTTCAGTTCCTTTCTTGTTTTTCCTTTTATTTGCTTAGCTGGTACTCCCTCTGTAAAGTAATATAAGAGCGTTTAGATCACTATTATTTTAGTAATCTAAACACTTATATAATAGTTTGCAGAGGGATTGGTTATCTATGGTTGGATATTCTTAGTCTTGGTTCGTTGTGTTTTTTTGCTGCTTGCGCTTCGGGCAGGTTTGTGCTTTGCGCGCTGTGATCCTTCGTCATCCGGGTTGCATAAAGTGTTACGAGTCTGGATTTAGCTAAAACCATATTTTTAGTTTGTTCTAGGGTTGAACCATATGGTTCCCATGCTTCGATAACCAGACAAATATCAAACCTCCTTTGTTTTCTGGGTTGTTTTGACCGGTTTTCAGTTACCACGTCACACAGACATCAGCATGTTACTGTTGATAGGAGAGGGCCATCTTTCAATTACAAAAAACGCCATAACAGTCCATAAACCATAAGCTAGGCCGGGGCAGCGTCTGCTGTTACCGCCACCGACGACGCGGGCGAGCTCTACCACTGGTACGTGAATTTCGAGAGAGATGCGACAAAAGCTACACCAACAGCAACATCTATCCCGACGAACCAACTTTTATTATTCTGGAAACGAAGACGACTCACTCAGTCCACCACCAACAGGGGTCTCTCTCTACCTGACAGCAGTTCACAACTTCAAACAGCTAGTCGCACGCATACATTACAGTCCATGAATTGTCCACCCATCAAAAAACAACTCTTCGGCCCCAAACCTAGGCAGACTGCCGGAGCTCTGGGCGCACAAAGTCCGCGTCGGCCGTCACCGAGATGTCGACGGTGGGCCTCAGCTCGGCGCAGACCTCAATGGCGCCATGGACAGGGTCTGACATGAAGTTGCTGATGAGGTCCTGGTTGACGGGCTCGTCCTTGTCCACCGTCACAAACGCCTGCTGGGTCAGGATGTAGTCGAAACGGGGCGCCCACTTCCTCGACCCCAGCCGTGCCGTCGTCGAGCAGTTGTCCACCATGAAGGCCACCCCTCGCGCGTGCATGAACGGGTTCAGCGAGTCCACCGACTCGATCACGCTCTCGTTGATGATCTCAGAGTAGGAGTGCCCCTTCTTCCTCAGCACCTCAATCTGCAGTTTAGAAAGGGAAACAGGAAAGATCAGTAATTGCTTTCGTTTCATGTAGAGTAATCAATCATTCAGGAAGTGTAATCTACAGCTTACACATCATCATCGACTTGAATAAGATGTCAAGCCATCGTATTCTAGTGTACTGGTATAATATGTAACTGAGTGGAGAGGAGCCTGACCTGGGCCATCATAAGTGCAACATAAACTCCAGCCGTGAAGGGGTGGAGAGGGCCAAGGTCACCATCTGGCCGGGTCGAGCGCACCTTTTCGCCAACCTTCCACATCCGAGTTTGGTCGATTTTGCCCATAGGGAAAGCAGGAAGGCCTTCCTTGTCCTGTGCAAGCATAAAGAAAATGAGATGGTGTGAATCAATAATCACCCTGTCTTATTTGGTGTCCACACCCCAAACCTAATCATGAACAGAATCGGATTGGAAGGTTGCAGTTTTAACAGCAGAAGAACTTACATAGAACCTCCGACCAGCCAACACAACACTCCGGATTTCACTTCCAGAGGCAACATCTTCGTAGCATTCGTAGAGTATGTCCATGCAAGGGTAAAATGATGCACTGTATGCCTTGTTGAACTCCTTTTTGCCTTCCTCGCTCAAGGAGTTGTATACTTCAAGCATCCCCTGGTAAGAAGGGGCAAATTGGACTGATAAGCAAAGATTAAAGGTGGTTACAAAAAGTTCAATCAAGGCATACCTTCTTTGAGATGGTCTTGGAGATAATTCCAGTGATGCCCTCCACAGTGCTTTTGTATGCCAGCTCCTCGTCCATTCCTTGCTCTGTGTATCTCCTAAACAGAGCCTCCACGATGCCATGAACAGCACCCAGCAAAATTCCTGGACAAAAACTGGTTAGCAACAGCACAATCATAACAGGCAACATAAAGTCACAAAGAAGAAAAGGAGATTCACCTCGCTCCCCAAAGATATCACTCTTGTACTCCTGTTCTAGAGTGGTAGCAAAGGTGAACGGGGATCCTAGTGCAACCGACCACCCAAGAGCAACATCAGTGGCCCTTCCATCAACATCCTATACATCAAAAAGAGCAAACACACACGGGTGCTCAGTGCATAGCTGCATGCCTTCAGACCAAATTGATAGTTGAGAAGTCAGCAAAATACCATACCTGGTGAACAGCAAAGCTAGCGTTGATGCCAGCACCATTTACTTCCTTGCCCTGAACATACAGTCTCCGAACTGATGGACCCATTCCCTTGGGGCATACAGCAACCACGCTGATGTTCTTAGGGAAATCAAGGCCATGTGATTGCAGATGTCCAAGGAGAAACCCGTGAGATAAACCAAGAATGCTGTTTGGTTTCATGTGAGAGAAGATCTTCTCATAGTTGTCTGCCTGCAGAAAGTAAATGAGAACTTTAATTACAAGGATAGAATAAAGTGATGGTGGGACTCAGACAAATGTATCATGCAGTGAATGATAGATAGTACGTATGCTCCAGGCAGAACATGCAAGTTAAATTAATTAATTAATTAAACCAACAGGATGCAAAGAAACATCATCCTGAAGCTGAGCCTGATCTAAACAAACAATTAACAAAGGAAAGCTTAAAATCATGCAGAAAGCTATTGAGCGTAAGTGAAGCACACCTGGGCAGAATCTGAGATCAACAGCAGCACAAGATCACTGCCAGAGACCGTCTCCCATATGTCTCCCAAGGTTCCGTTCTCCTCGGTGAATCCAGCACCACGTGCTTCCTCAAAAGACTTGGAACCTTTCCTGAGGCCAATCTGAAAGCAAAAAAGACAGCTTATTGAACAACTGACATGGTAGTGCCAAAGTACCTACCAAATGAGACAGAATATAAGCTGGCACACAATTTGCATATTCCAAGTTGTATAACATCAAAGGTAAACGAGTGATAAATTACTAGAAAGCTAAAGAAAACAATAAGCATTAGCTGTGGGTTTTCTTTCCACTCAGGGCTGCAAGCCAAAGCTTCAGTCAGAGCTTTTCACTTAAACACATAGTGAAAACTCAATCCCATGTCTAAAGCTGGATACTTGTACATGAGAACAGCTAACCTTGACGACGATGTCAGACTTGGCTTCCACCAAGGAATCCCTCAGGTTCTGGGCCTGCGCCGGACCCTGCAAAAGCACCATAGAGAAAAATCTGTTAGAGCCAGCAGACAGACCTGCAAACTCTGAACCTACCAAGTGGCAGAACAGAGCAAATCTGTGAAATCAGCCACTCCGTTTGACCGCACCGACTGATGTGTACATCCAAGCAGTGTCTCGAGTAGACAGACATGTAAATCTCTCGAGTGAGGAAAGAAACTGCGCATAGAGGGGAGGAAAGCAGAGCTGGAGACTGGACCTGGGAGCCCCATCCGATGACCCCGATCTGCTTGACGCCCTTGAAGGCCTCCGGGAGCAGCGGGAAGAGGTTGCGCCCGCCCCTCACGATGTACTGCAGCCGCACACGGAACAAATCGTAAGAATCCAGAGCAAAAAAGCAAGCCCGGAGGTGGGAGTGAGGAGCGAGAGATGGAGTGGGGGCGGGGGCGCGTACGTACCTCCTCGTGGCCGGCGAGGGAGACCTTCTCCTTGTTGAAGACGGCGGTGTCGAAGTCGAGCGACGGCATGGCGGCGCCGACCTTGGCCGGGGCCGCGACCATGGCGGCGACCGCGCGGCGGCGGGCGCCCGAGACTGATAGGGCGCATGCGGGGTGGGAGGCGGCCGGAGAGAAGGCGACAGAGGATGAGCCTCCGGCGGCGGTGGCGGCGGCTAGGGTTTTGGGGTGGGAGAAGGGGGCGAGGGTGGATGCCGCGGAGGAGGTGGGCGCCGCCATCGTGTCCGTCTCTGGCCTCTGGGGGGAGCGAAGGGCGGCTCTCTCTTCTGCCGGTGGTTGGTGAGGGGTTTGGGGTCGGGGTGACCTGGATGGATTTATACGCCTCGCCCGGCCGTCCGATCCCATCGACGGCCGCGATGCGACCCGCCCACGGGGACGCACTCACGTGAACGGCCGCGCCGGTACAATATCATTCTGGGGGTGGCATGGAGATGCGCGCTCTCTCTTTGTCTTTGGCCTACGCACGCACGGCTCAACGGCACCTTTGGCCGCACGCGCGGCGCTCTCGGCCTCGTCGGAGGGCAGAGCGAGGGCGGCATCGGCGTGGTGCGCCCGCCGTGAACGCAGCGCACGGCAGATCCCGCGGTGGCTGGCCGTGTCGCTGCCAACGGTGGACAACTGGATGCCACAGCGCCGGCGGTGGGTCTGTGGGCGCACGGCGGGCGTCGGCGTCACAGGTCGCCGTCCGGCGGCATCTCGGGACGTATCCTGTGGGACACACGGAGGATCCGCTCTGAAAACCACGCCCCGACGAAGTGCTTCTGTGGTCTAAAAATCGAGTAAATCATTGATACGGATGAGAGGGAGTAGCATTTCTTTCAGTTGAGCAAATCGAAATCATGCTTTACTATCTCGCACATAAAAAAGAGCATGGTTTACTACGCCTCACTTGCGCGCGGGACACATGAACACGGCCGCATCGGTTTTCCCTCCAGGCCTCCTTTAATTTACAGGAACTAGCAGCGTGGCCTGTGCATTTGCGCGGCTAGAATTTGTATATACTTTTCTTTTACATATATTGCAAAATCCTTGATAACAAAACTAACATTTCTAAGCACTCTCCCCCACTCTATTCATCATCCTTTCTATTTTCTCCATCCATGTGAATGTTATTCACATAAAACTATAATACTTAGAACGACATAAATGATCAATTACATAGTCAGCATTATCTTTATCTTCTATGTTTTTTTGCTATTGTAACAACGTGGTATTCATTTGTCATATGATACTCACTTGCACACATGACATATTTTTTTTCTTACTCATGCTCTATGCGTTATTTGTACATGCATATATTGCTTGCTTCTTCTCGGACTCACTTAGTAGTTTGAACATCAGCTATGACAACATTTCATGAATACTTATGCTCGCCTCTATTCTAATCATGTGCACTCTTTGTTGTCCTATCAAAATGTTTTTACGTTGACACACATCAAGCTTGGGGTATACGATTTATCATGAGTAGATCCAGCCAAATGCATGACGATACCTTTGAGGACGCCGCGGTTTTGCTTCTCTCGCGAATATTCTTTGTCAAAGAAAGGGAATCCAAAAAATTGCATAATAGTTTTCAAGATTATGGTTATAGATGGATTTCATATATTATATACGAAAACAAATATTGATAATTTCCATGTATTTCTCATTTCGAATTTTGTGTATATAATATGAATTATTTCATCACCATATGTATATATATATATATATTGATATCAGCTACTTAATTATTTCACTTAAGATATGAAATAGAATACTGAGTTTAGTTTTATATAATATTTCATAAGTATAAAGAGTCATATTCTTTGTACAACTAATAAGAATATAAAAAGATATAGTTTATTCTGGACTTAGTTATCAAGGCTTTCAAACGGAGTTCATTTACAAACCTAAATTTTAACTTTAGCTATTCATGTACCCAATGCGGTGTTCGAATTAGAAGAAAAATTCTATTTTTAACAATTTATTATTGCAAAATGTATACATGTATTCATTCGCCGAAAGATTTTCTTCTTGAATTACATATTCGTCTGATAGCGATTTTAAGTTTAGTATATCAGGCGATTTTAGGCAAGCAAGAGTTACAAAAAATTTGATCGACAATATACGTAGGCACAAAACTTAAGTTATATAGATGTGGATAACGACCATGGTATGGAACTATCCCAAATAATTCAGAGAACAGTGAGAAATACTATAATTCCAAACTTTTTTTGAATGTATTCAAACCTCGATTTCTCGCAAAAAAGAAGTATTCCAAACTTGATTTCTCACAAAAAAGAAGTATTTCAAACTCGATTTTTTTTGCATGCACAATCTCATGTATAGACACTCCGTCGATAATGTTCCTACCCCCTGATGAAGGTAGAAATGAACTTGTGGTATAAGGTGAAGCTTTAATTGTCATGATGTTGAGATCATGTTAAAAGTACTCCCTTCATCCCATGACAGGTTGAAACACTAACATCTTATTTAGGGCCCTCTCACGCATCCACACTTTATACCACGACCATGGTATGGAACTATCCCAAATAATTCAGAGAACAGTGAGAAATACTATAATTCCAGATTGGTTTTTGGCCATTAATTGCTGCCTAATCACGTGTTTTCTTGCGAACGGGCTGGCTGTCCTAGAGGGCAGCTACTCCAGTAGAAAAATCTGAGTTTTCTGGTTGATTGGACCATATGCACCCGTCTAGCGTCGGGTAAGCCCAATCCATCTGGCCCTCCCTTCTCTCACACAATCGAGAGACCATGCTGCGGCGCCGCCCCACCAGACCACCACCGCCAGATCCCGTCGTTCACCCCCTCCCGCCACAGCACGGTCCGGTCACCGTCGCTCCCAATCCGGCGACGACTTCCATGTCTGGCGGCAGCCACCCACCATAGTGGTTCCTCGTCACTTTGCTCTTGGCCCAACCCCGTCCGTCCGCAATTCCGGCCAGGTATGAGTATATTCCTCTCCATGTTACTCCGCTTAAAATACATGGACGTTAAGATCCACTCCGGTTGCTCTGCTATCTTGATAGGAGTACTATTTATTAGAGTAATTAAGTTTAATTGGGTTTATGCATGTCCATTGCAGTTCAGGATGATGGGGACATCATCGACTTCGCAACTACAGTGGTGGATCATTGCCATCCGGATTCATGGAAACTCCGCTGAAGTGGCAGCAGCAGCAGCAGCAGTAGCAGAATAGCAGATCGTTAGTTTGAACCGTTGAGCAAACCATGCCAACGGAATCACAGCGACTGATCGGTTTAAAATGTGTCGCATTATGTTCTGTGGAGTTATGTCCGACTACATCTGTGATGACTCAGAGGGACCACCGTTTGATACGCTTCGAGACCTTCCAGAGGTGCTTATGTTAAAATCTTGTGCTCTAGATCATCTCTTGGTTGCAGCTTACTAATTTCTAGTATTTGCCTGCACCTATGATGTATCTTTTTGCCGCAGGGCTTGTTGTGGACAATATATTTAACAGTTTTGCTAGAACTCATCTAGATGAGATTTAATTTGGTCTCATTCATCTTTTATAGCCATTGAATGTGGTGTTATAAGATGTGTGTGTGCTGACGTGGGTTGTATCCGTTCTTGTTTTCCAGGTGAATGAGACCAAATTACGTCTCATCTAGATGAGTTCTAGGTACTCCCTATATTTAAAGTTGCCTTGGGATGTGGCTGTAAGGACCAGTGCCCTACCAGGGCAATGGAGATACTCGTGTCCTAAACTGATTAACGATGGAGATACTTTGTGTGGCTAGATCCCGTTGTTCATCCCCATCCCTTTCACCAATGGAATCCTGCCTCCTTCCACAAACTCGCCTCCCGCCACAGCCCTTTGCTTCGCGGCCCAATCACCTGCACTGGCACGACATCGATCCTGGTCAACGCTTGCTGCGATGGCTGTGATAGCCAGCGCCGCCAGCCGGTGGTGGTATTCCCGTGGGTGACCAGCGACCTCCGCCGAGAGAGTAGTATCATCAATGTAGAAGAAGAGGGCTTTCTACTCTGTTTGTCCATGGAATTTCTTAAAAAAAATGCTAAATCAGAAGGCCTGAACTCCATTCCGTAGGGTTGGTTCTCCCTTGCCGTAGATTCACCTTCCTACCTTTCTTCTTTCAACTAATTATTAATTCTAGGTTCTTGCTACTATTTTTTCTTCCTTGTCAACTTGGTGCACGGATTGATAACTGGTTTTGCTCGATTGGCTCCAGGAATCCTAGAGTTATCGATCTCCAATGGCTAACTGCTAGATAGTATTGGAAGCCAAATAAAATTGCCATGCAAGATCTTCGTATTTTTCTCTAATGGATTGGTGTCCAACAAAACTAGGCATAGTATTAGATCCTATGAATGTTTATGCCTCATAGGTGTGTCCTAAGATAGGCATATATAAAGCTGAATTGAAGTATTAGGTATGTTCTTAAATTATCTTCTAATGCATCATGTCGTATGGGGCTAGATCAAGTGCATCATGTCTGTATTTTCTATGCTCGGTGAAAATCAAGTGCATCAGACTGATCATAGTGGGTAGTAACTTAGACTAGTGTCATATGCATGACACTAGCCTAAGTTACTACCTTCATAATGCAAAGTAACATAATACTAGTATCTTAGATGCCTTTATTTATTAGCTTGTGGACTCATCTTATCTTGGAAAGCGCTATGTTACAGTAACATATTATGTTACCACCTCTCATTAATTACTTGTCACATAAGCAAAAATTTCTTGAAGTGCGCTATGTTACTAGCTAAGTTATTTCCACTATGACTAGCCTCAGTCTGCAGTTTTAATTTACATTAATGCCTATGTGTCATGATTAAGATTAACTAAAATATGTTTTGCGGGCTGTGGTTAATAGTCCAAACCAGAGATAAGTAAAAAATATAAGCGGCTATGATCTATTTTGAACCCAATGTTTGATACTGCAATCATATACATATATTGTGATTGTCTCATTTGTGTTCCTCATGTGCAGCCAAATGATCTTATCAATTAATTTCCAAATGTTTCTGGAGGCCTCGTGTACTCTTTTTTAGTCCAAGTAAATTTTAGAACATCTATGTAAATGGTCCCTGGCTCCCTGCCATGTTCACTTTTCGATAAATAGAATTGTTTGCATTGGTGAAACTTGCATTATAATTATCTTGCTGCTTTAGATTGTTGCACGACACGCAATGGTTGAAGAAGAGGCCGTCCACTGTCATCACTGCTTGAAGAATTTATGTTTTGCAAGCAGTTGGTCGTTTTTTGTTGATTGTAAATCAAATATTCTAGCTGAGCATATCCCGTAGCTTGGTCGAGATCTATAGATCGGTTAAAGTGACTACTAGAATACATTGAGGTTTAACTTGTGACCTTTATGGGTAAGTTATCGCCAAATGGCACGTATAATTACACTTTCCTATCATTCTATTGTCAAATTGACGGGTGCGGCAACGCGCACCACCAACGATCTAGTATTATGTGACCGAGGGAGTATTTGGAGAATGGAGAGGCTTTCATGCAAATAGGCTTGTATTTATGAATAATTAGCATCATATGTGCTCCTGGAAACATCATTTGGGATATAATCCCGCAATTAAAAGGTAGAATGTAGATGCAGTACTGCAGTTTACAAATCATTGGGACATTTGAAAACAACAACGTGAAATACTAGTCTAGATCATAGACCCTGAACGTGAACGAATTATTTGCACATGCATGCATGAGCATGACACGAACGTGAGATGGATTGATGGAGACGTCGGCTTCACTTGTTCACCGGCGGCACGGCGGCGTCCTCCCTGTCGTCCTCGTCCTCGCAGTCCACCAGCCTCCAGCGCCCGTCGCCCCCCTTCACCATGCCCCTGTTCCACGGCACCCACCACGCCGCCGGCACCCCATGCTCCTCCTTGAGTGCGTCGTACGACTTGTTCACCAGCGCCACGTCCCGCTCCACCACATGCTCGAAACCCTGTCCGGAGGCCGTCGGCGCGCCCGCCACCCCGTGCAGGTAGCATTCCAGGTTGTGCCACAGGTTCTCGTCGCCGGGCGCCTTCAGGTACGGCGACGCGCTGGTGTCGATGACCAGCTCGGCGCCCACGTCGTGGTACGGCAGCGCCGGGTACCCGGGCACGATGTCCCGGGCGTTGCGGACGCGCAGGACACGGAGGCCGGCGGCCGCCGCGGTGTCCAACCGCTTCTTGAAGCTTGCGCCGCCCACGCGCGGGCTGGCGAACGCGAACGCCGTGACCGGGAACGTCGCCGAGGCCGTGCAGTTGTAGCCGTTCTCGGCGATGTCGAACGCGCTTAGCGTGGCCAGGGCAGCCCCGAGGCTGTGCCCGGTCACCGTGATGCTCACCTCCTCGTCCTTGTACGTGTCCACCAGCTTCCGCACCTCAGCCAGCACCTGGCATTCATGGTTTCACGAGCATGAAGCTGCATGTGAGCTCTACACTGTACGTGACAATGCTGTCGTTTATATAGTCACAAGATTACCTGGCTTCTGGCGCTGTCCTTGTTGTGGGTGGAGGCCGGGTCGGTGGAGGTGTAGATGGAGAGCCAGCCGCGGTGCACGATGGCGTCGGCGCCGGTGGCGTCGCCAAGGATGCCACTGGGATGCACCATGGCGAACTCGAGGTTGTTGGTCCACTCCAGCGCCTGGATGGTGCCGCGCCACGCGACGACCACGTCCCGGCGCCCGAGCACGGACTTCCCCGCGTCGGTGGCCACTGCGACGTACCCGATCCAGTTGGACTCCCTGCACCGGCTCCGCGGATGGCCGCCCTTCACGAACGCGACGGCCTTCGCGGCGTGGGCGGAGGACGTGGCGTACAGGAACCTGGTGACCCGGTACGCGGCGGCGTGGCCCGGCAGCATCACGCGCTCGAAGAAGCGCTTCCTGCCGAACCGCGAGAGCCCGGCGTGCGGCGAATGCCTCTCGTGGTTGAACGCGTCGTACGTGGCCTGCGCCATCTCACCGTACCAGATCACCTTGCGCCGGAGCTCCAGGTCCAGCGGCCGCAGCAGCCCCTCCCACGACCGCTCGCCGTGGAGCTCCTTCCACCTCGCCGCCGCCGTGGCCGTGATCGGTCCAACGAGGCTCCATTGCTCGCCCAACACGGCCGTCGTCCACACCTGCACTACTACGTGCAGCGGCTGGCTTGCCCATGCTCGACCTTTATACACGCGGCGGCAATGGCGGCTCCTGCTTTCCTGAGCTTGCTTGTGCGCTTGGCGCGATGACGAAGGGGAGGTGAAATTGGCGTGACATTGCGATATGGGGCACGACGACACAAACGCGTATTGATTCGTCCGCAATTGCATGCTCCAATCGGAGACGATCATCAGTGGGGTGGCAGTGGCATTCGCACTTTCGCAGGCCATAGGGAATTCGGTTACGGACATTTTAGCTTTCAGATCCTCCTGTATATATTTGTCAACCCCAGAATCATTGTTGACAACACAATGAAATAATATCATTGCACAATATATTAAAATATTATAAGTAATATATATTGTCACAAGACATACCTAACGAAATGTCTCATGACATTTATTACATTCAGAAAAACTGCGGAAAATACAATGCGTAGCGACTCCATCTCAGCCACAGGCAGTCGATGTAGTCCACGTGACCTCACTTCTACAGATCGCCATAGTAGTCGTAGTCATCATCTTCGTCTCCAGGTAACTCTGTTGTCAACAAAATTATTGCCATGAGTACATTATTTACTCAACATGCCTCCCACGGGGAAGAACCTAATAGCTACATGTGGCTTCAAAGGAAGGCTGTATGGCTCATTTGCATAAAGCTAATTTTGTTTGACAAATAAAGCAGTTGGATAAAAGCAGTTTTTGATGAGAATGTGTTTTATCTCCAGAATAATTTTCATCAAAGTGAGGATCCTCGATCAACTCACACTCTTCATAGGTTCCAAGAATAGGGGTAAAGAGGGAATAACCAAAACAGGTCCTGTATGTCAAGAAAGATTCATGTGCTGTCCTTGACCGTGGACACGGCTATTCGAATAATTTTACACTCTGCAGAGGTTGTACACTTTACCCACACGACACAATCTCGACTTGTTGCCACTAGCCGTCGCTAGCGTAGTACACCATCTAGTATACCGGCAGGGAGATTGTGACGAGGTTTTTGGACTAGATCCCTCAAAGATGTGACATGCCCACCGGGTCTGGCGCACAGAACTGAGAGTTTGTCCTCAAACCGATCCCCCCATCTGTGCCGAGGATACTTCCCGCAGGGCAGCTATCCCATCTGCGGTACGGCGACATCGACACCTAAGGCTGACTAGCTTACTTGACCAAGCCAGTGCCCATATAGCATGTGGCTATACTGTTATCACAATCTTCAAATCCAAGACTTATTAGGCCTCATGCGACACGGACGACTGATTGCCCCCTTCAACCTGTGAAGGGCAGCCAATCGCTCCTTCAATCCTTGATTCAGCTGTCGCCCGCGCCAGTATTCAGATGGTAAGTTTCACCCAGAGTAGAAGAGAGTAGAGGAGATCAACAAGGGCCAATCAGCCTAGCTCAGCGATAAGTTTCAAGTGTCAATGGCTCAAAGGTCATTCAACAATGCACCTATAGGGTAATAAGCATGGGCAAGCATTTCTACTCTACCAGAATACTATAATTCTATTCAGGTGTCAATTGAATAGGCGACAAGCGGATCAAGATAATGTGTCAATCGACATGCTAGCTACAAGAATTAAAATAGCATGCATGTAGTAACCATAAAACAGAATACAATTTTGTAAACCATAGGATAAGTATGATCAAAGAAGGAGGCATGCCTTCGTTGTTGAGTCCTTCTTCGCTAACCTGTTTCCGTCCATGTCCAACATCGTCGTCACTCCCTACTCGTCGTAACGATAACAAAAGACAAACAATAAATACCAAAGCAATAGAAAATCCAAATAACATCCAAAACAAATTAAGAGTGGATGGATAGCAAGATATTGATCAGATGGAGATTCCAAAAGGAGATAGCATGATTGGAAGGTAAGTAGAGGACTCAATGAATTGACAGGGTTTAGGTTGACACAGCTAAGGAAGGCTTTGTGATCAAGACTAAAGTTCTAATATGAATTATGCGATTAAACACTAGTAGTGCCCACTACACATCTTGACAAACTATATAGGAAACTACTATATAACAAACACAATGGCATCAACACACATGAAAAGGAACCATCCTATGCATTATAACTACATAATCACAACATGGCATGACGAAGGTAAAGTCAAGCACAAATAAATAATTAGACATAATCTAAATATTTATAATGGTCATCAATAGCATCCAAACCTATACATCATCTATTATATTCAAAAGCAAGTAATCCATAAGATAATCAAATCAACATTGTAAACCATACTAGTTAAGCAATCAAATACCATTTAACAACATGGATTTAATTGATCTAGGTCTAGCCATAAAACATTATTAAAAAAATAGGATCAAGTCTATTATATCAAACCAATTCATTTGTCAAACAATTAACAAGAAACTATACAAGACATGGAACAAAAGAGTGAACTACTATCCAGACATGATATGGTTAAGTTTAATAATCAACCAAAAGTAAATATTTGGATGTATCCAAATATTTATAATGGTTAACAATAAGCAAAGACTAAACACCAATCATAACAACTATTAGCAAGCATTTCTATAACAAAAGACAAACCAATGCTATCACAAAACTAATTGGACAATTAAATAATCAAACACATCACACAGGGCGCATGTGAGTACAGAATAGTGAAGGGGTCTTATATAATAACACAAGCATTACACATATGAGTGACCATGAGAAGATACTAAACTAGGACATTCTCTTTATAATAAAGGAAACAACTAATATCCAAATGATCTCTAGCAAAAAGATTACCACAACATGATTAACAACAAAGCAAACTATGTGCACTAAGCATATGAGAAAGGCACAACTCAACTATTGAAAGGTAAACTATCCTAATCATGTGATGAGCTAATGCAACATGTGCCAAACACTCATAATGCTATCATGAGATAAGTCAAACACATATAAGGAACACAAGGGTCTAAGTACTAAATTATAGCACATGAAACATAATAAGACATGAAATATAACTTACATTAATGATGTCTAGATATACAACAATGTAACAACTAGATACAAATGTATAATGCTAAGTATGAATGATCATCACACGATATGCCAAAGTATTATACCAATAGAATACAACTCACAACAATGAGATAACTTAGTTGATATCAACTAACATGAATATGAAGAATGGTAAGAGCACACAAGCTTACATACTTGTTATGTCATATAAGCATATGGACATACCATACTAGACATCTAGGCAAGTCAAAGAACCAGATCATGACATCAAGCAATGTACTATACTAGCATGAGTAACAAAATGACATGCAATTCTATTTGTTACAATCTGTAGTAGCAAAGACATAATATACATAACTAGGCATGATCTAATATATGAATTGCTATAGACATGCTATACAACCTAGTTATACAATCACAACATTGTAGCATGGTATTGATCAACTAAACTAAGAAGGGATCCTTCTTAATTAAAATATATGAAATCATAAACTACTAACATGTATCTACTAAGCAAAGGCAAACCACATGTTGGAACACAAAGTACAAACTAGCAATGATATAACATGCAGTAGGCATACAACCAAATCATGCATTCTACTTTGAGTAATCACTAATATGGCATGGCAATCAACTAAGCATGCATAGCTACTGTCCTAGGTAAACAAAACACCTAGAATAATTAACAAGAGGTAATAAACTAAGGTAAATAAACACACATGACAATTACCAAGATACAATGAACTAGGTTGTATGCATGAGAATAAACTCTATATAGCAATACATATATGAGCTAAGACATCATGCATCCAACCATGCAAATCTTGGATAATAAATATATACAAAATAGGATTAAAACTTCTCAAAATTTCCTACTAAAATATCACACGAAACTTGTCATGCGACACCAAGTAGAGCTAGCACAAAATAATATAGTGGTCTTGAACAATGATGCAACAATGAGCAATTTGCCACAAGCAACTATGTCCTAAGTTAACACACGATTCACAACAACTATTATAAAGAACTAAACCACAAATACAACAAATTGATGAACAACCATCGAAGGCATGACATGATTTCAAATGCACAAAAAGAAACACATGATAAAAGGATGTAAAAGACTAGATAAAACATATCTAAGATATATTCATGCAAAATGAAAGATGAATATAATAATCAAAACATGAAATAATAATCATGCAAAGATTAAGATAATCCTATGTAAACCCACACACATAATAATACGCAAAAACTTATACTTAAGCATGTCATAAGACTACTATTGCACAAAAGAAAAATAACACACGAAACAACATGTTCAACAATTTTCAAATAACTATAATCGGTAAAAAGATAAATCTATCAAGTCACTTGCCACATAAAAATTATAAGACAATTATCATGCGCTCCTAGCCATATCCTGAACTTATGAAATTAACATAAAAGTTCACCGATCAACTACTACTCATGATGATAATTCACAAGAACTAATATAAAAGCATATTACACTACTACATGATACAAGAAATTATCTAGATGAAAACATACAAGACTATAGTTAATAATTTAAAACGTACATTCAAATCAGTCGATTAAACCACCTGATACTCCTATGATATAATACTAGATGACTCCTAGGCATACACAACACACGGAAAAATAAACAGCACCAAGAAACATGCATGTAGTGCAATTCCAATTTAACTCAATGAGCGCCTAATATGATAAAAAAAAGATATATACCTCTATGATATATTAAAAGAAATCTAAAACAACGAGTGGGTTCCCATAGCCACTTAGAGCATTTTATCTATTGGGATCGAGATCAAACGATGAACAAACAAAATGGAAATAAACCAATGACCTACGGTCCATGCGACAGATAGCATCGACGCGCCCAACAACGAAAATAGGAGGTGCTATGATGTCTAGGAGATACTATGAGTGACATTTTGAAGGCCCACAAAAGGAATTGGATAGAAACTCACCGAGCACGACGAATCAATCCGACAAACTCGATGAACAGTGTAGACGAACATGCTGAATTCTTCGCGTGTCGTCTACGAGATGCGTTCGTTCTTCTCTGAATGGATTCGTGGTGTGGAGATGGACCTTGGAGTGCAAGGGTGCTGATGGAGATGGCCTATGTCACCGGAATCGAGTGCCGGCGTCCATGAAGCACCATTCCTTGGAGAGAGTTTCTGGAGAGATAGAGGAAGGGAGAGGGCAGAAGCTACGAGGGAAATGAGAGAGGAGGTTGGGGGATCACGTCCTCATATCTCCAGTTCTGGAAACGGTAAGGGGCAAGTGGAGGAAGGATGTAACACCCCGGATATGTTTTACCTAATATGTAATCCAACTCTTGCCGTTTCCGGCGTTAAGTTATTTTATTTTCTCGGGTTCGGGTTTTTGTCTCCGTGTATTGTTGTTGTTGTCATGCATCTCATATCATGTCATCATGTGCATTGCATTTGCATACGTGTTCGTCTCATGCATCCGAGCATTTTCCCCGTTGTCCGTTTTGCATTCCGGCGCTCCGTTCTCCTCCGATGGTCATTTCTACCTTTCTTTCGTGTGTGGGGGTTAAACATTTCCGGATTGGACCGAGACTTGCCAACCGGCCTTGGTTTACTACCGGTAGACCGCCTGTCAAGTTTCGTACCATTTGGACTTTGTTTGATGCTCCAACGGTTAACCGAGGGACCGAAAAGGCCTTGTGTGCGTTGCAGCCCAACACCCCTCCATTTTGGCTCAAAACCCACCAAAACCCTCTCCATCATCTAGAGTGTTCGATCACGATCGCGTGGCCAAAAACCGCACCTCATTTGGACTCTCCTAGCACCTCCTATGCCTATTTAAAGACCCCCTCCGAAATTCTTGTTTTCCCCTCTCCCGAAACCCTAGATCCATCTCCACCCGCTGCCGCCGGACAAAATCTCGCAGGCCGGACAGTGTCTGACCCGCGCTGCCGCCGCCATGTGTCGTCCACCCGTTGGCCCGCGCCGCCGCCCCACTTCGTCGCCGCCGCCGGCCGAGGAGGCCCAGGGCGGGCCCCCGAGGCCCATCTCCGCCGCCGCCTCACGCCCGCGCCCCGACGCCGTCTTCCTCGGCCCCGGCCGCCGCCGCCCGGCATTCACCATCGCCGCCACCTACCCTCGCCGGTGCCGCGCGCCACCGGAGCCGCCACGCTCGGCGCGCCCTCCTCCGCCACCCCGCGACCAGCTCCGGCCGGATCCGGTGAGATCCGGCCCGGGGACCCCTTCTCCGGCCTCCCCCACCTCTACTCCGGCGACCCCCGCGCAGGAACTCCGGCGAGGTGCCTCGGGAACAGTGCCGGCGATCCAGATCTGAAAAATTAGGGTTGACTCCATTTTTTCCCTAAGTTTGCAGATTAAATTGCCATGTTCATCGTGCCATAACTTTGCATTCGTAGATCCCTTTTGGGCATATAGCATATCAAAATGTTCGTCTCAGAGAGCACATCATTTCAACCCATTGCATCATTTTCATTTGAGCTCATCTTGATGCCCGAAATGCTGTTGGAAGAGTGCTATTTGAGATAATTGTCAGATCTGTTGCTCCAAATGGCTATTTATCATTTTTGCCATGATTTTTGTGTGCATGATATGCCCCTGAGCTCTACATATGTTTTGTTATATGCTTTGCCATCTTTCCAGAGGTGCAATCTATGTATTTTTGTGATGTGTCTGGTGACTAGCACAAGCTTGCAAAGTGGTGCATTCGTTAATGCTGATTTCAGGGACTTAGCAATTCCACTAAGTCCTTGGACTGTTTTGATCAATATGCCATATGTTCATGTTGTTTCCTAGTGATTCGTGCCTCTTTTCAGGATGATTTGTTATTCTTGTAGTGCTCTATCCATCCATGTCTTTTTTTGCAATTATAGAGCACCCTAGCTTGAGTCCATCGAGCTCTACTTTTGCTATTTCGTGAATCTGGGCAGATTGTCTACTTGTTAGCGATTTTGCCGAGGATGTTGTAGTTGATCCGTTCATGCTATGTTATTGTTCTTGCCATGCCTAGCTTGTATTACGTCTCTTCTTGATGGGTGCATGCTTAGTTTGTCATGACAGGCTCTGTAGTGATTGCATCGAGCTCGTAAACATGCCTACTTGATATCTGATTTGCATGTTCCAGTTTTTCTCTAAGTCTGTGATCTGTTTAAGTTTCTGCCATGTTCACATGCTTGCAATTGTATTTTCTGATCCCTTTTGGCTCAAGGTCACTAAGGGACTTTTGTTAAGCTCTTTGAGTAGCTCCATGACATGCTTTACTTTGCCATGTTCAGGCCCTGCAACATATAGTTTTCATGCTCCAAAGTGTGCTACCTGATCTGAAATTCCAGACAAGTGTTAATTTCACTAAGTATGAGATCTGTTTACCAATTGCTCTTTTGTCATGCTTGTTTGAACCTGTTAATGGATGAATTGGCCGTAGCTCAGTGTTCATCTTTTGTTAAGCATTATGAATGGATCCCTGCCATGTATTTTGTTACCATGTTTGAGTGTTGTAGCATGTTTAACTTGTTGCATTTAGATGCCTACTTGCTGTTTATCGCAGACCGGTGTCATATTTGTTTCGCTTGCCATTTCCAAACCGTGTCTCCAATTCCGGCGTTCTTTATATCGTTTTCAAGCGAAATTATCTCACCTTTCTAGTGGCACACTTGGATTTCCAAGTTGAGGCCAGGTTCAATCATCCCTTGCCAAATCTTGCATATGCATCACATATCGCATCTCGCATAGCATACCATGTTTGCATCATATTGTTTGAGCTTTGCACGTGGTTGATTGTGTCCTTCTTGCTTGTTTGTCTTGTTTGGGTAGAGCCGGGAGACGAGTTCGCTAACGAGGATCCCGTTGAGTTTGCTTTCGAGGATCCAGTCAACTCTGACAACTTTGCAGGCAAGATGATCATACCCTCGAAATCACTTCTATCTTTGCTTTGCTAGATGCTCGCTCTTTTGCTATGCCTATGCTACGATGTCTACCACTTGCTTATCATGCCTTCCAAATTGCCATGTCAAACCTTTAACCCACCATGTCCTAGCAAACCGTTGATTGGCTATGTTACCGCTTTGCTCAGCCCCTCTTATAGCATTGCTAGTTGCAGGTGAAGATTGAAGACCGTTCCTTGTTGGAACATTATTTTCTTGTTGGGATATCATTATATTATCTTGTTATCTTAATGCATCTATATACTTGGTAAAGGGTGCAAGGCTCGGCCTTTTGCCTAGTGTTTTGTTCCACTCTTGCCGCCCTAGTTTCCGTCATATCGGTGTTATGTTCCCGGTTTTTGCGTTCCTTACGCGGTTGGGTGATAATGGGAACCCCTTGAAAGTTCGCCTTGAATAAAGCTCTTCCAGCAATGCCCAACCTTGGTTTTACCATTTGCCACCTAGCCTCTTTTTCCCTTGGGTTTCCGGAGCCCGGGGGTCATCTTATTTTAAACCCCCCCGGGCCAGTGCTCCTCTGAGTGTTGGTCCACCTGTCAGCTGCCGGTGGCCACCAGGGGCAACTCTGGGTTGGCCTACCCGTACCTTGGACAATCTGAGTGTGCCCTGAGAACGAGATATGTGCAGCTCCTATCGGGATTTGTCGACACATTCGGGCGGTGTTGCTGGTTTAGTTTTACCTTGTCGAAATGTCTTGTAACCGGGATTCCGAGTCTGATCGGGTCTTCCGCTAGAAGGAATATCCTTCGTTGACCGTGAGAGCTTGTCATGGGCTAAGTTGGGACCCCCTGCAGGGATTTGAACTTTCGAAAGCCGTGCCCGCGGTTATGGGCAGATGGGAATTTGTTAATGTCCGGTTGTAGATAACTTGAACCTTAACTTAATTAAAATGAATCAACTGAGTGTGTTACCGTGATGGTCTCTTCTCGGCGGAGTCCGGAAAGTGAACACGGTGTTGGAGTAATGCTTGCCGCAGGTTGTTCTCTAGTTATTCGTTCGTGCTTTGCCTTCTCTTCTCGCTCTCTTTTGCGAACAGGTTAGCCACCATATATGCTAGTCGCTTGCTGCAGCTCCACATATTACCTTGCCTTACCTATAAGCTTAAATAGTCTTGATCGCGAGGGTGCGAGATTGCTGAGTCCCTGTGGCTCACAGATTACTTCCAAACCAGATGCAGGGCCAGACGACTCCGTTCCAGATGACGCGCTTGAGCTCAAGTGGGAGTTCGACGAGGACTCACGCCGTTACTATGTGTCTTCCTGATGATCAGTAGTGGTGCCCAGTTGGGGCGATCGGGACCGTGTCGCATGTTGGGTTGATCTTTTATTTTGGCACCGTAGTCGGGCCATGAGTGATTGGATGATGTAATGCTATTTATGTACTTTGTTTGACGTGGCGAGTGTAAGCCAACTATGTACCTTCCCCTTTTATTATCTATATTACATGGGATGTTGTGAAGATTGCCTTACTTGCGACATTGCTTTCAATGCGGTTATGCCTCTAAGTCGTGCTTCGACACGTAGGAGATATAGCAGCATCGAGGGCGTTACAAGTTGGTAATCAGAGCCTTCCCCGACCTTAGGAGCCCCCACTGCTTGATCGTTTTTAGCAGCCGTTGTTGAGTCTAGAAAAATGTTTTGAGTCATTTAGGAATTATATATCGGAGAGTTTAGGAATTCTTTTTACTCCCCAGTCCCTTCATCGCTCTGGTAAGGCATCCTGACGTAGAGTTTTGACTCTTCTCTTCTCAAATTTCACTAAAAAAATTTAGGATCACGCGGGTATCTTGGAATCGTTCCGATGGATTTGTGACGAGAACATTGTTCTTGGTGCCTCCTGTCATTTAGGGGTTGTGGCAGTGTCCCGGGGAGTTGAGCTCCGAGGTGTTGTCGTCACAATTTTATCGTTGCAGTTCTGGAATACCTGAGTTTAGTACGCCGACATCGAAAATCTCTTTTATGCAGTTGTTGGTGAGATAACCTCGACGCCACCCAGTACTGGGGCGGGAGTTCGGGAGTATTGCCATAACTTGTATAACGGATGCTTTTCAAAGGTTAAGGTAGATGGTTTCCGAAGTTTTTCTCAGTTATGTGTTGAAGGATGGATACAGCTGGATGTAGGATTTGCTAGATTTGGGTGAGATATTATGCTTCCCCTGTATCCCCAACACCTGATTGCATAACCGGAAAGGTTCGGGAGTTTCATAGGTGGGAATTCTTGTAGCTCTAGTTCTTCTTCCACGGATATTTGGTTTGAGATTGGGATTTCTTACCGAGTATTCGTTCTTGATCCGTACCTTGTTGATTTATTCCTCTACCTAAATTCTAAGTCACTTCTCAATTTATGGATATGTGACCATTTCAATTGGAATGCATTCGTTCTTATGTTCGGATGTGAAGACTATATGTTGCAATTTCAACCCGCTTGATTCAGCTTCAATTTTATCTGTCAATGTGCTAACGGATGTCACCCTCTTCAGGATGGCTCCCGCTAAGAGCAGCAATCAGAATCAGAATCAGGATCCGCCACCACCTCCCCCTCCTCCGGAGGCATGGCAAGCTGTGATGGCCGCAACCAATGCAAACACGCAGTTGATCATGCAAATTCTTCAAGAGCGCAATCAAGCGAACCAAGGCAACCAAGGCAACAATCAGAATCACTTTGCTACACTCAACCAGTTCCTTGCTAACCAGCCAAAGACCTTTAGCAATTGTGTTGAGGCAACTGATCCTGACGATTGGCTCGTGGACTTATGCAAGCATTTCGAGTGCAGTAACGTCAGGCCTGAGGACTTTGTCAAGTTCGCATCCTTCCAACTCAAAGACCAAGCTGCAGAATGGTTCCAGCAGTACAAGGATTCCAGAGGAGGCCGTGTGATTACCTGGGATGAATTCCGCCAAGACTTCAAAGCTCATCATATTCCTCAGAGTGTGGTTGAAAGCAAGTGTGAGGAATTCCGCAACCTGAAGCAAGGCTCTTTGTCTGTCTATGACTACAACAAGTTGTTTCAGAAGCTCACCCACTTTGCTAAGCAGGACGTCCCTGACGAGAAGAGCATGATATACCAGTTTAGGGGTGGTCTCAGAGAAGAAATCCAGCTAGCTCTTGTTCTATTTGAGCCCTTGAGGTACGATGAGTTCTACAACATGGCATTGAAGCAAGAGGCTGCTCAACTGAAGTGTGATGCTTCCAAGAAGCGAGTCAGAGATGCTACTCCTTCTTCCTCTACTCAAGTGGCCAAGCAGCAGAAGTATTGGCTTCCTCCTCCTCCGTTCCGTCAGCCGTATCAGAAGAGCAAAGGTGGCAGTGGATCTTCCCACCCACCCAACCCTGGCTTTCAGAACAAGACTTCGTCTCAAGCTCCAAGATCGAGTGCTCCGTATCACCGTTCGCTTTCAGAGGTCGCGTGCAACAAGTGCCAATAGAAGGGTCACTATGCCAACAAGTGCTTCAATCAGAGGCGTCTCCCTCCTCCTCCTCCGGTGAGATCGGCAAGTACAGCTGTGGTCAAGCATAACCCCAAGCACGCCAAGGTCAATTTGATGAATGCAGCTCAGGCAGAGGACTCGTCAGATGTCATCATGGGTAACCTTCCTGTTAATGATATTCCAGCTAAAGTTCTTTTTGACACTGGTGCATCGTATTGTTTCATCTCAAGACCATTTACATCTAGGCATGAATTGACTTTGCAAGTTTTGCCTAGTCCGTTACCAGTTGTCTCTCCCGGTAAGCGCATGCATGCTAACTCCATCGTTCCGGATGTTACTATCACCTTGGGTGACTACAAGTTTTTGGCTTCTCCAATGGTTCTTGGTGACTCGGATATTGATCTTATTCTCGGAATGGATTGGCTTTCTAAGCACAAGGCGCATCTTGATTGTGCTGCCAGGCAGATTCAATTAACTCATTCGTCTGAGGATGTAATTGTCTTTGCCGCTCGCGATGATACAATCTGTCTGTTTTCTCTCAATGAGAAGGGTGAACTGGATGCCATCTCGCAAATTCCAGTCGTTTACGAATATCAAGACGTCTTTCCAAAAGAGCTTCCAGGAATGCCTCCGCACTGGCCAGTTGAATTCGTCATCGATCTTGAGCCTGGCACGGAACCAGTGTGCAAATGTCCCTACAAGCTCGGACCTGAAGAGTTGAAGGAGCTGAAGAAGCAACTCGATATTCAAGAGCGAATGGGTCTCATCCAACCTAGTTCCTCTCCGTGGGGTTGTGGAGTTCTTTTTGTGAAGAAGAAGGATGGAACGGACCGACTTTGTGTTGACTACCGTCCATTGAACAAGAAGACTATCAAGAACAAATACCCACTTCCCAACATCAATGAGCTGTTCGAACAACTCAAAGGTGCCCAAGTATTCTCCAAGCTCGATCTCCGTATGGGTTATCACCAGATTCAAATCCGTGAGCAAGATATTCCCAAGATGGCTTTCAGGACAAGCTATGGTTCATATGAATACACTGTCGTGTCTTTTGGCCTCGTCAACGCTCCTCCGACTTTCTCTCGCATGATGAACTTCATCTTCAATGCCTACACCAATGACTTCGTTTTGGTCTATCTCGACGACATTCTTGTCTTTTCGAAGAACAAGGAAGATCATGCCAAACACTTGCGTTTGGTGCTTGATAAGCTCAGGGAACACCAGTTCTACGCCAAGTTCTCAAAGTGCGAGTTTTGGCTCGATGAGGTTTTTATCTTGGGCATATCATCTCTGCCAAGGGCATTGCGGTGAATCCTGAGAAGGTGTCTGCAATTATGAATTGGGAACCACCTCAGAACGTGAAGTAACTCCGTAGCTTCCTCGGTCTCGCAAGCTACTGTCGAAGGTTCATTGAGAACTTTTCAAAGATCGCGAAGCCTCTCTCAAATCTTCTCCAGAAGCACGTCAAGTACGTTTGGTCTCCGGAATGTGACATCGCTTTCAACACTTTGAAAGAGAAATTAGTCGCTGCTCCAGTTCTGACTCCTCCTGATGAATCCAAACCGTTCGAGGTCTTCTGCGATGCCTCTCTTCAAGGTCTTGGTGCAGTGTTGATGCAAGAAAAGAAAGTTATGGCTTATACCTCTCGCCAGTTGAAGCCCAACGAGAAGAACTACCCCACTCATGACCTCGAGTTGGCGGCAGTTGTGCATGCTCTTTTGACTTGGAGACATCTCTTATTGGGAAGAAAAGTGGACATCTTCACTGACCACAAGAGTCTCAAGTACATCTTCACTCAGCCTAATCTCAACCTCAGGCAGACTTGATGGGTCGAAATGATTCAAGAGTATAATCCGAGTATTGAGTATACTCCAGGCAAGGCCAATGTGATTGCTGACGCTTTGAGCAGGAAGGCTTATTGCAACAGTCTGATTCTCAAGCCTTATCAACCCGAGCTTTGTGAAGCTTTCCGCAAACTTAATCTGCAAGTTGTTCCTCAAGGTTTCCTCGCCAACCTTCAAGTCTCTCCTACCTTGGAAGACCAGATTCGCCAAGCCCAACTTCTTGATGCTATGGTGAAGAAGGTGAAGATTGGGATTGCCAAGAGCCAACCCAAGTACAAGTGCTACCGCCTTGATGACAAGGATACTCTCTTCTTCGAGGATCGTATTGTTGTGCCCAAAGGTGATCTTCGTAAGGTTATCATGAACGAGGCTCACAATTCACTCCTCTCAATCCACGCTGGGAGCACGAAGATGTATCAGGACCTCAAGCAGGCTTATTGGTGGACTCGAATGAAGCGCGAGATTGCTCAGTTCGTGAACGAGTGTGATGTCTGCAGAAGAGTGAAGGCAGAACACCAAAGGCCAGCGGGTCTCCTCCAACCTCTTGCCATTCTAGAATGGAAGTTTGACCACATTGAGATGGACTTCGTGACTGGGTTTCCAAAGTCCAAGCGTGGCAATGATGCTATATTCGTTGTCATCGACAAACTCACTAAAGTGGCTCACTTTCTGCCTATCAAAGAGTCTATCACTGCAGCTCAATTGGCGGAGCTGTATACCTCTCGTATTGTCTCGCTGCACGGTATTCCACAGGTGATCTCTTCAGACCGTGGCAGCATCTTTACCTCCAAGTTTTGGAATTCTTTTCAGAAGGCCATGGGCACCAACATCCGCTTCAGCACAACTTTCCATCCTCAAACTAGCGGTCAAGTCGAGCGTGTCAATCAGATTCTTGAAGATATGCTTAGGGCTTGTGTGATCTCCTTCGGCATGAAGTGGGAGGATTGTCTTCCATATGCTGAATTCTCCTACAACAACAGTTTTCAAGCAAGTTCGGGCAAAGCCCCATTCAAAATTCTGTATGGCAGGAAGTGTCGTACCCCTCTCAACTGGTCTGAAACCGGCGAACGTCAACTTCTGGGAAATGACTTAATCACAGAGGCAGAGGAAATGTGCAAAGTCATTCGAGATAACCTCAAAGCAGCGCAATCGCGCCAGAAGAGCTACTATGATAGTAAGCACCGTGATTTGGCTTTCGAGATCGGAGATCATGTTTACCTCCGCGTCTCTCCAATGAAAGGTACTCGTCGCTTCGGTATCAAAGGGAAGCTTGCCCCTAGATACGTGGGACCTTTCAAGATCGTCAGCAAGAGAGGCGATCTCGCCTATCAACTCGAGCTTCCTTCAAACTTTGCAAATGTGCATGACATGTTCCATGTCTCTCAGCTCCGCAAGTGCTTCAAGACTCCTGAACGCACCGTCAACTTCGAAGACATTGATCTCCAAGAAGATCTCTCTTATCGTGAGCACCCCGTTGCTATTCTTGAAGAGACTGAACGCAAGACTCGCAATAAGTCATTCAAATTCCTTAAAGTCAAGTGGTCACACCATTCCGACCGTGAAGCCACCTGGGAATGCGAGGATCACCTCCGTTCTGAGTACCCGGCGTTCTTCCAGTCCTAGATCTCGGGACGAGATCCTTTCGTAGTGGTGGAGTGTTGTAACACCCACGGATATGTTTTACCTAATATGTAATCCAACTCTTGCTGTTTCCGGCGTTAAGTTATTTTATTTTCTCGGGTTCGGGTTTTTGTCTCCGTGTGTTGTTGTTGTTGTTGTTGTTGTTGTTGTTGTTGTTGTTGTTGTTGTTGTTGTTGTTGTTGTTGTCATGCATCTCATATCATGTCATCATGTGCATTGCATTTGCATACGTGTTCGTCTCATGCATCCGAGCATTTTCCCCGTTGTCCGTTTTGCATTCCGGCGCTCCGTTCTCCTCCGGTGGTCATTTCTTCCTTTCTTTCGTGTGTGGGGGTTAAACATTTCCAGATTGGACCAAGACTTTCCAAGCGGCCTTGGTTTACTACCGGTAGACCGCCTGTCAAGTTTTGTACCATTTGGACTTTGTTTGATGCTCCAACGGTTAACCGAGGGACCGAAAAGGCCTCGTATGTGTTGCAGCCCAACACCCCTTCATTTTGGCCCAAAACCCACCAAAACCCTCTCCATCATCTAGAGCGTTCGATCATGATCGCGTGGCCGAAAACCGCACCTCATTTGGACTCTCCTAGCTCCTCCTATGCCTGTTTAAAGACCCCCTCCGAAATTCTCGTTTTCCCCTCTCCCGAAACCCTAGATCCATCTCCACCCGCCGCCGCCGGACAAAATCTCGCAGGCCGGACAGTGTCCGACCTGCGCCGCCGCCGCCACGTGTCGTCCGCCCATTGGCCCGCACCGCCGCCGCCACGTGTCGTCCGCCCGTTGGCCCGCGCCACCGCCCCACTTCGTCGTCGCCGCCGGCCCGGGAGGCCCAGGGCGGGCCCCCGAGGCCCATCTCCGCCGCCGCCTCACGCCTGCGCCCCGACACCGTCTTCCTCGGCCCCGGCCGCCGCCGCCCGGCGTTCGCCGTCGCCGCCACCTACCCTCGCCGGTGCCGCGCGCCCCCGGAGCCGCCACGCTCGGCGCGCCCTCCTCCGCCGCCCCGCGACCAGCTCCGGCCGGATCCGGTGAGATCCGGCCCGGGGACCCCTTCTCCGGCCTCCCCCACCTCTACTCCGGCGACCCCCGCGCAGGAACTCGGCGAGGTGCCTCGGGAACCGTGTCGGCGATCCAGATCTGAAAAATTAGGGTTGACTCCATTTTTTCCCTAAGTCCGCAGATTAAATTGCCATGTTCATCGTGCCGTAACTTTGCAGCCACAGATCCCTTTTGGGCATATAGCATATCAAAATGTTCGCCGCAGAGAGCACATCATTTCATCCCATTGCATCATTTTCATTTGAGCTCATCTTGATGACTGAAATGCTGTTGGAAGAGTGCTATTTGAGATAATTGTCAGATCTGCTGCTTCAAATGGCTATTTATCATTTTTGCCATGATTTTTGTGTGCATGATATTCCCCTGAGCTCTACATATGTTTTGTTATATGCTTTGCCATCTTTCCAGAGGTGCAATCCATGTATTTTTGTGATGTGTGTGGTGACTAGCACAAGCTTGCAAAGTGGTGCATTCGTTAATGCTGATTTCAGGGACTTAGCAATTCCACTAAGTCCTTGGACTGTTTTGATCAATATGCCATATGTTCATGTTGTTTTCTAGTGATCCGTGCCTCTTTTCAGGATGATCAGTAAGGATGATTTGTTATTCTTGTAGTGTTCTATCCATCCATGTCTTTGTTTGCAATTATGGAGCACCCTAGCTTGAGTCCATCGAGCTCTACTTTTGCTATTTCGTGAATCTGGGCAGATTGTCGACTTGTTAGCGATTTTGCCGAGGATGCTGTAGTTGATCCGTTCATGCTATGTTATTGTTCTTGCCATGTCTAGCTTGTATTATGTTTCTTCTTGATGGGTGCATGCTTATTTTGTCATGAAATGCTCTGTAGTGAGTGCATCGAGCTCGTAAACATGCCTACTTGATATCCGATTTGCATGTTCCAGTTTTTCTCTAAGTCCGTGATCTGTTTAAGTTTTTGCCATGTTCACATGTTTGCAATTGTATTTTCTGACCCCTTTTGGCTCAAGGTCACTAAGGGACTTTTGTTAAGCTCTTTGAGTAGCTCCATGACATGCTTTACTTTGCCATGTTCAGGCCCTGCAGCATATAGTTTTCATGCTCCAAAGTGTGCTACCTGATCTGAAATTCTAGACAAGTGTTAATTTCACTAAGTATGAGATCTGTTTACCAATTGCTCTTTTGCCATGCTTGTTTGAACCTGTTAATGGATGAATTGGCCGTAGCTCAGTGTTCATCTTTTGTTAAGCATTATGAATGGATCCCTGCCATGTATTTTGTTGCCATGTTTGAGTGCTGTAGCATGTTTAACTTGTTGCATTTAGATGCCTACTTGCTGTTTATCGCAGACCGGTGTCATATTTGTTTCGCTTGCCATTTCCAAACCGTGTCTCCGGTTCCGGCGTTCTTTATATCGTTTTCAAGCGAAATCATCTCACCTTTCCAGTGGAACACTTGGATTTCCATGTTGAGTCCAGGTTCAATCATCCCTTGTAAAATCTTGCATATGCATCACATATCGCATCTCGCATAGCATACCATGTTTGCATCATGTTATTTGAGCTTTGCACGTGGTTGATTGTGTCCTTCTTGCTTGTTTGTCTTGTTTGGGTAGAGCCGGGAGACGAGTTCGCTAACGAGGAGCCCGTTGAGTTTGCTTTCGAGGATCCAGTCAACTCTGACAACTTTGCAGGCAAGATGATCATACCCTCGAAATCACTTCTATCTTTGCTTTGCTAGATGCTCGCTCTTTTGCTATGCCTATGCTACGATGCCTACCACTTGCTTATCATGCCTCCCAAATTGCCATGTCAAACCTCTAACCCACCATGTCCTAGCAAACCGTTGATTGGCTATGTTACCGCTTTGCTCAGCCCCTCTTATAGCGTTGCTAGTTGCAGGTGAAGATTGGAGACCGTTCCTTGTTGGAACATTATTTTCTTGTTGGGATATCATTATATTATCTTGTTATCTTAATGCATCTATATTCTTGGTAAAGGGTGGAAGGCTCGGTCTTTTGCCTAGTGTTTTGTTCCACTCTTGCCACCCTAGTTTCCGTCATATCGGTGTTATGTTCCCGGTTTTTGCGTTCCTTACGCGGTTGGGTGATAATGGAAACCCCTTGACAGTTCGCCTTGAATAAAGCTCTTCCAGCAATGCCCAACCTTGACTTTACCATTTGCCACCTAGCCTCTTTTTCTCTTGGGTTTCCGGAGCCCGAGGGTCATCTTATTTTAAACCCCCCCGGGCCAGTGCTCCTCTGAGTGTTGGTCCACCTGTCAGCTGCCGGTGGCCACCAGGGGCAACTCTGGGCTGGCCTACCCGTACCTTGGACAATCTGAGTGTGCCCTGAGAACGAGATATGTGCAGCTCCTATCGGGATTTGTCGGCACATTCGGGCGGTGTTGCTGGTTTAGTTTTACCTTGTCGAAATGTCTTGTAACCGGGATTCCGAGTCTGATCGGGTCTTCCCGCTAGAAGGAATATCCTTCGTTGACCGTGAGAGCTTGTCATGGGCTAAGTTGGGACCCCTTGCAGGGATTTGAACTTTCGAAAGCCGTGCCCGCGGTTATGGGCAGATGGGAATTTGTTAATGTCCGGTTGTAGATAACTTGAATCTTAACTTAATTAAAATGAATCAACTGAGTGTGTTACCGTGATGGTCTCTTCTTGGCGGAGTCCGGGAAGTAAACACGGTGTTGGAGTAATGCTTGCCGCAGGTTGTTCTCTAGTTATTCGTTCGCGCTTTGCCTTCTCTTCTCGCTCTCTTTTGCGAACAGGTTAGCCACCATATATGCTAGTCGCTTGCTGCAGCTCCACATATTACCTTACCTTACCTATAAGCTTAAGTAGTCTTGATCGCGAGGGTGCGAGATTGCTGAGTCCCTGTGGCTCACAGATTACTTCCAAACCAGATGCAGGGCCAGACGACTCCGTTCCAGATGACGCGCTTGAGCTCAAGTGGGAGTTCGACGAGGACTCACGCCGTTACTATGTGTCTTTCCCTGATGATCAGTAGTGGTGCCCAGTCGGGGCGATCGGGACCGTGTCGCATGTTGGGTTGATCTTTTATTTTGGCACCGTAGTCGGGCCATGAGTGATTGGATGATGTAATGCTATTTATGTACTTTATTTGACGTGGCGAGTGTAAGCCAACTATGTACCTTCCCCTTTTATTATCTATATTACATGGGATGTTGTGAAGATTGCCTAACTTGCGACATTGCTTTCAATGCGGTTATGCCTCTAAGTCGTGCTTCGACACGTAGGAGATATAGCCGCATCAAGGGCGTTACAAAGGAGTTTTCATGGCTGTACGTTTTGCCTTCTGTACACTGTGAACGTACACTGTGAACGTACAGAGGAGAGGAGGAGAAGAGGCGTTCGCTGTGGGAGAGTCATGCGGAAGGAGAATCGCTGGGGTTGGCGTTGAAACATAGGCAAGTGGAGATAAATAAGGCAAGGAAAGGAATTAAAAGAGGAAGTTATCAATCTTGCCGTTTCTTCTATGTACATATACATGCAGCTGATTCTCTTCTGTATGTGCGTGAAGAAGAAAGGTTCAACCATGTGGGCTAATGGTCCATGTGGAAAAGAAAGAAAAAGAAAGAGAGATGGACTTTGGCCCATTGGGTTGAAGAACAAACAAAACAAATAACAGTAGTTGGCTGCCCCATAGGAAAGAGAGATAATAAGCCTAGAATTCGACTCATAGTTTGAGAGAGGAAAAATAAAGGAATTCTCCTTTTTAGGAAATCTAGAAAATGGACAAGAGCTCAAATAGAATCCCACGAACTTAAAAATCAAAGGAACGCAGACTCACATATTTAAATATGCTTAAGACAAAAAAAAAACTAAAAGGAAACAATAAAACTCAATTTAATTTAAGTTGGCATTAGCTCAAATTAAATCTTCCAAATTATAAAAGTCCAATTTAAGCTTTGTTAACAAATAAAACAAACGAAATTTTCTCTTTCTGATTTTTGGAAAACTTTTTCTTAAACATTCCGAGAATCGGGATGTTACATTTCGTGATGTTTTCACAGAATCTTGTCTTCCAGCCTCAGAGTCTCAAGACGTAGGAGATGTAAATTACGGGCGGAAAGCTTGGCCGCTTTCTAATGTAATCATATAATTCTTTGAATATTTTGGGATGAGAACCAAAAAAAATCATGAAATCGAGCTCTGCAAGCTCACCTACCCTTTAACAAAAAAAAGATCACCTACAATGGTGAGACTGCTCCCACATATTTTTCCCAAGTAATTTAAAATTTAAAGACAAGGTCACCCTTGTTTTATGTACAGTTTTGAAGATGGACATCAGTTAGTAATGCGGAGGCCGGGTGTAATGCTTAAACCTTTTAAGTAATAATACCCCTTATCTTTTTGAATTGTTTGGATTGCTTACCGCATGTGTCATGTGGTAATAGTACCCATTATCGAAAAATTTAAAACTTACCGATGAGAAAATCAATATAAAAAATTCAAGAAAAAGGAAGCCGAAAACCAAACAATTTGATTCAAAAGTTTAAACTAAATAATACGATTGAAAAACAAAAAACAAAACCTTTGGAATTCAAAATTTTGAGAAGGGTAAAATTTCAATACAATAATCAAGCTGCTTAGAAAAAGGCGCGCCACTTTGACAATTGGTGGCTGTGCCTTTTTTTTTACCCCGCAAGAGAAAAAGGCACAACTACCAATTGGTGCTGATATTTATACAACATTTTGTCAACCCTGTTTTTTTGTTTCAGATACAGTACAGATGCATGCGCTCATATATATGTGCATACACTTATTCTTATAAGCACACACGCACAACCTGCTTCTATGAGCTCCTTCGAAAGATTGAGCCGCCATATCATCTTGAGATTAACGAAGTCACCAAAGGCTCCTCGTAGTCTACGTGAACGTCTCCTCTCATTGAACGCGCATCATCGGAAATACTGAAATAAGTTCAGAAATAAAAGCGAGCACCCTGGTGGGCTGAAAATACCACTGTCCATCTAACCATTCAAGCACAGACTGGGTCGCTGTTAAACCTGTTAAGGAAAAAAAATTGAAATTAAATGAAATCCAAGGGCCTGCTCATGCTCGACCTTTATACACGTGGCGGCAATGGCGGCTCCTGCTTTCCTGAGCTTGCTTGTGCGCTTGGCGCGATAACGAAGAGGAGGTGAAAATGGTGGCATGACATTGCGATATGGGGGCACGACGACACAAACGCGTATTGATTCGTGCGCAACTGCATGCTCCAATCGGAGACGAAGAGGCCATGCCAATGGCATGCATGGGCTTGCTGCTTGGTTCATCGGGAATTCGGTTACGGACAATTCGTGATGTTCCCACAGAATCATGTCTTCCGGCCTCAGAGTCTCAAACGTGGGAGATGTAAATTATGGGCGGCGAGCTTGGCCGCTTTCTCATGTAATCATTTTTTTTAATATTTTGGGATGAGAACTAAAAAAAATCATGAAATCGAGCTTTAAAAGTTCAGCCGAAATCATGAAGTCGAGCTCCGCGAGCTCACATACCCTTTTCGAAACATAATAATACAAGGTCACCTACAATGGTGAGACTGCTCCCACATAATTTTTTTCCTAGTAATTTAAAACTTAAATATAAGGTCACCCTTTTTTCATGTACTGTTTTGAGAGTGAATATCGATTGGCTGTGTGCATCTTAGTTATGCAGAGGCCAGATGTAATGCTAAAACGTTTTAAGTAATAAAACATCTCTTATCAAAAAATTTAAAACTTACGAATGAGGAAATTAATATAAGAAATTCAAGAAAAAAGGAAGCTGAAAACCAAACAATTTGATTCAAAAGTTTAAACTAAATAATAGATTGAAAACAAAACCTTTAGAATTCAAAATTTTGAGAAGGGTAAAATTCAATACAATAATCAAAGGGTGTGGCTAAGTCTTAGTCGAGTGATACTTAACCAAGTCTCAGTCAAGTGGTATAGTATATAAAAAGAAAAAAGAAAAAGCTGAAAATATTTTTTTGTACGAATCTTCATACAAAATCAAAGGAATATAACACTGACTGAGACATAATGAAGTTTTAGTCGATTGAGACTTAGCAAAACTGATAATCAAATGGTCAAGGTGCTTAGAAAAAAGGCACGTCCACCTTGACAATTGGTGGTCGTGCTCAACCTTGACAATTGGTGGCCATGCCGTTTTTTACCCCGCAAAAGAAAAAGGCATGGCCACCAATTGGTGCTAATATTTTTACAACATTTCGTTAAACCTATTAAACAAAACAATAATCGAAATAAAATGAAATCCAATGGCCTAGTGGGTCGTGGCATGGGCAGCCCATGTAAGTAATCTTTAGAAGATGACGTTCCTCAACAAATTGTGGGGATCCTATTTATCGCGCGGGTCAAAACATAGCAAGCAAACACGCAGCCCCCTCCTCCTGTTCGCTCGCATATAGCCTGGGCCATATTCAGATTTTTTCCCCCTTCTCCCTACGGTTTTTCCTTGTCTATGTGTTTTCCTATTCCTATTTTTTTTCATTTCAATTTTTTGATGTTTTAAAACAATATAGATGCAGGCCCTCATATAAACGCACATACACTCATTCATATGAACTCATGCACACACATTCTACCCCTATGAGCACCTCTAGAATATTGAGCGGACACATCACCTTGAGATTGATGAAGTCACCACAGGCGACTTGAAGTCTACCGGAGTGTCTCCCCCACTGAATGAATATCGCCAGAAATCCTGAAATAAATTCAGAAAAATGAGAGCACCAGTGTCATGACTAGAACTTCAACTCTAGTGGTCTGATTCTACCACAAGAAACTTAACCAGCTGAGCTGCCCTCAGTTCACATTCTTTTTTGGGAATTCCAGAACAAATTTTGAATTTTGAGAAGAATTTTGAATTTCTAGAACAATTGTTTAGTTTTTTTAAAATTTGAATCAGCACACATCTTTTTAATCAATGGATAGGTTCTTTTTTTATATTTGGGATAAACTGGAATTCATGAACAATTTTGAATTTGTATTTTTTATCAGTGAACATTTTTAGTTAATTCAGGGGAAACTGAAATTCTTGAACATTTTTTGAATCGACAGAAATTTCTTGGCAAAATACACAATGGACCATCAGTTAATCTTGTGGTTGCTTCAAGTAGCGAGCATGCGGAAACTTTCAAAATACATACCAGATCATTGATTAATCTTGTGGTTGATTCCTTTTTTTGAAATTTGAGAACAATTTTGAATTTCTAGAAATTGTTGATTTTTTTCAAAAACTTGAATCAAAATTGGTTTTTTATTTTTGGGTGAAACTGAAATTCATGAACATTTTCGAATTCACATTTTTTATCAATGAACATGTTTAGTAAATTCGGGAAAATTGAAATTCTTCCACATGTTTTAAATCGACAGACATTTGGGAAAAACTTTCAAAATTCCTGAGATTTTTTTCAATATGTTAACATTTTTTGAATCAATGAATACTTTTTGAAATTTGGGACTTTTGTTGAAATCCATGAATATATTTTTAATCAACAAGCATGTTTTAAAATGTAGGGAGAATTTGTGAAATTCGTGAATATTTTCTGAATTGACGAACATGTTTGGAACTCATGAACATTTTTTTGTAAATTAGCGAGCATTTTTCAAATTTACAACATTTAGAATTTTTATGTTTTTTTATTTGTGTACATTTTTTAAATTGCTAAAGCAGTGGTTCGTGGTAAAACAGACTCCTAACCAGTCTAATTTTTTTGGTTGAATAGAAAATTCAATCTATTTGCCTCATTTCATGGCAGAAGAAAAAACAACAAATCAGGTAAATGGCTCGCCCCACTAGCGTGTACCAGCCTGCGGTTTGCTCAATACCCATCGCGCTACACAATGTCCCAACAAATTGGAGAGCAACTAATCAGTGGGCGCCCTCTGTAACAGGCAACTCATGCACGCGGAAGTGTTCCCACCGCACTACATGACGCGTGCTGGGGGCACCCCATGGGAGCATTGTTTTTCTCGTTTTCTGCCCTTGTTTTTGGATTTTTGTCTTATGTTTTTTTTTGCTTTTGCCTGGCATCCCCTAGGTTTTAGTGGATTTTTAAATATTTTTTTTGTGAAGCACAAACTATGCTTTCCCGAAAAAAGAAAAAAGCATCGTCCGTGCTTCCCCAAACAAAGTGAAAACTGCAATAGTGCATCCGGGCTCTGGTTTTTTCTTCTTGTTTTTGTTTTTCCGGTTTCTTTTTTTCTTCTTTTCCCGGTTTTTCGTGACAAAATGTACATTGAAACCCTTTATTATATAAATATCCTCCTCCTTTATTCAATCAACACAAGGGTTGTGTTGTTTACAAACAAAGGTATTACCTCAACAGGAGGTGATTTCAGCCAAACATTAGGAGGAGAGAATCTAGCTATTCTTGCTTCGGCAGTGATAGAATCAAGACATATTTCGTCGAAACGTATTAACATGGGATCTAGTTTCGAAGATGCCGACGCGAGAAATCCAACGTGAAAACGGTTCGGTGTTAGGATACACGGTTTAATGAGATATTTTTTTGAATAAACGAATCTACAAAAAAATGAAAAACTCTCAGGTTACGACAAGTCTACAAACCATACATGGTGAGGAGTGACATGTGCAAAGGGTAACCCTTAACTCTTTGCTTAGTTGCGGGTAACCCTTAACTAGTGATTCGAACAAATTGGACTCATGTTCTTCTGAATTGGGCCTAAATGTACAAGACCAGTTAAGCCCGGACCCACTATGCTTACTTTACCTCGAAAAAGAAAAAAAAGAACTCAGAACTTTATAAACTGATGAAAAATCTTTTTTTTGTTCGCGAATAAACTGATGAATAACCTATATTGTCGGCCATTCTTCTTGAAATAAAAAATAATAATTTTCACCTAGGCCAGCCAGCTATACCTTCTCCAATTCCTGAAAAATAAAACAATGCCATCTTCAACCGCAACTGCGCTCGCCTATATCTGTAGTGCACTGGCCATTTATCGTCGGCCGGTTCGAATGAAGACCACTCACAAAAAGAATTGTAATGAAGACAAAATACACAACATACGATCAATTAATCTTGTGGTTGCTTCAAGTAGCGAGCATGTGGAAACTTTCAAAATACACACCAGATCATCAATTAATCTTGTGGTTGATTCTCAATTTTTTTAAAATTTGAGAACAATTTTGACTTTCTAATAGAATTGTTGATTTTTAAAATTTTGAATCGCCAAACCTATTTTGAATCAATGAATAGGTTTTTTTTATTTGGGGGGGGGGACTTAAATTCATGAATATTTTTTGAATTCATGATTTTTTATCAATGAGTATTTATAGTAAATTCAGGAAAAAATGAAATTCTTCAACATTTTTTTAATCGATAGACATTTTTTGGCATTTGGGGAAAACTTACAAAATTCCCAAGTGTTTTTAATATGTTAAAATTTAATCAATGATTTTTTTAAATTTCTGGATTTTTGTTGGACTGCATGAATATGTTTTTAATTAACAAACATGTTTCAAAATTTAGGACGAATTTTTGAAATTCGTGAACATTTTTCAAATTTAGAACATTTTTTGTACTCATTTTTTTTGTAAATTCGTGAGCATTTTTAAAATTTAGAACATTTTAAAATTTTAAGTTTTTTAATTCGTGTACATTTTTTGAATTGCTATAGTAGTGGTTCTTGGTAAAATAGACTTCCACCTGGCCGTCGCTGTGGCCGTGATCGGTCCAACGAGGCTCCATTGCTCGTCCGACATGGCCGTCGTCCACACCTGCACTATCAGAATTATGAACTGCTACGTGCAGCGGCTGGCTTGCTCATGGTCGATGTTTAGAGCATCTCCAACCGTTGCCCCTCAGAAGGCATAAAAATCGTCGCCTGGGAGCCAGCCGACGTTAAAATCGGCTTTGAGGCGATTGGATTCACAGTCGCCGCCCCCAGGTGCCGATATCGGCCCATTTGCAGCGACAAATTGACCCGATATCGATGCAAATCAGCCCATATTCGCCGTGGTTTGGCATAAATACAACAAAAGTATTTTTTATCACATAGTTCATCACAGAAAATCAATAGAAATCAAATAGTTCAACAAATAATTCAACAACAAATAGTTCAATACAAATTATATAGTTCAACAATAAAAACTCATATTTCATCACACGTCGAGCTAGGCGTTGCCCTTGAGCCTCCATAGGGGCTCCACCAGATCCTGCTGCAGTCGTTGATGCACCTATGGGTCTCGGATCTCTTGATACATGTTGAGGAAGGCAGTCTAGGTTGCCGGTAGCTGGTGATCAACTTGCGCAAGAGGACCCTGCTTGTAATATGGTTCAGTGTTAAACAATGGCTCTTCCTGCCCGCTCTCAATGATCATGTTGTGCAAGATGACACAGCAAGTCATGATGTCCCACATTTGATCTTTCGACCAGGTCTGAGCAGGGGACCGGACAACAACAAATCGAGATTGGAGCACACCAAATGCCCGCTCAACATCCTTCCTACAAGCCTCCTGAACCTTCGCAAAGTGGGACTTCTTGTCTCCTGGCACATCGTTTGAGATACTCTTCACAAATGTAGACCATCTCGGATAGATGCCATCAGCTAGGTAGTACCCCTTGTTGTAGTATCGCCCATTGACCTCGAAGTTCATCGGCAGAGAATGACCTTCAACAAGCTTGGCAAAGACAGGGAAGCACTGCAGCACGTTGATGTCATTGTGAATTCCTGGCATACCAAAGAAGGAGTGCCAAATCCAGAGGTCCTGTGTGGCCACTGCCTCAAGTACCATACTACAACCGCCTTTGGCGCCTTTGTACATCCCCTACCAAGCAAATGGACAGTTCTTCCATGTCCAATGCATGCAGTCGATGCTTCCAAGCATCTCAGGAAATCCTCTTACTGCATTCTGTGCTAGGATCTGATCAGTGTCTTCAGCACTGGGTGATCGCAAGTATTGCGGTCCAAACACCACCATCACTGCCCTGTAGAACTTGTAGAAACACTCAATGGTCGTGGACTCGGCCATGCGTCCATAGTCATCGAGTGAATTACCGGGAGCTCCGTATGCAAGCATTCTCATAGCTGTCGTGCACTTCTCGATCGAGGTGAATCCAAGTTTGCCGGTGCAATCCTTCTTGCACTTGAAGTAGCTGTCGAACTCCCGAATGGAATTCACAATCCTGAGAAAAAGCTTTTGGCTCATCCGATAATGGCGCCGAAATACTTTGTCGCCATGGAGTGGAGCGTCGGTGAAGTAGTCGGAGTAGAGCATGCAATAGCCTTCCAAATGATGCCGGTTCTTTGCTTTCAGCCGCCCCGGCGCCGAGCCACCTCGTCACGGCTTTTCAATGCTCGTGAGCAGGCCGGCGAGGACCATGAGATGTTCCTTTTCCTGGACGTCGGCATCAGCTTCCTCCTCTAGCAGCGCGGCGAGCGCCTCCTCGTCGTCCGAGTCCATCACCGGGCAGACAAATCGCCGAACACTTGGCGGGCGTGGTGGGCGCACATCCGCCGGTATACAGCCCTGCGCGTCCAGAGCGCCGGAAAACTCGCCCAGATGGTGGTGGAGAGACTGCCGCAGCGAAACCTTCTCTCTTTTCCGGCGGGGAGTAGCCTATCTAGCGGTGCTGGGGTGGTGGGCGGTGCCGGGATCGGCAGGGTGGTGGCCGAGCGCGCGGGGTGGAGGCGAATCTGGACGATTGCCTTGACTTTTCGCCTGAAAGTGTGGCCCATGCGTGTTTTCCCCTTTCGCCGGAGTCCCCGAGCGCCCCCAATGCGCTGGGTTCGGCCTGTGATCATCGGGCCCAAAAACGGGCCGAGCCAGCAGATTTCGGCGTCTTAGGGCTGCGACTGGGTGGTTTTTCGGCGCCGACGCAAAAAAAGGCGCCCTGGGGGGCCTATTGGGGGTGCGGCTGCAGATACTCTTATACACGTGGCGGCAATGGCGGTTCCTCCTTTCCTGACCTTGCTTGTGCGTGTCGCTCGATGATGAAGGTGAGGTGAAAATGGTGTGACATTGCATATGGGGGCACGATGACACAAACGCATATTGATTCATGAGCAACTGCACGCTTCAATCGGAGACGACGATCAGTGGGGTGACAGTGGCATTCACACTTTCGCAGGCCATGTCAATGGCACGCATGGGCTTGCTGCTTGGGTTCGTCGGGAATTCTGTTACGGACATTTCATGATGTTCTCACAGAATCTTGTCTTCCAGCCTTAGAGTCTCAGACGTAGGAGATGTAAATCACGGGCGGAAAGCTTTGCCGCTTTCTCATAGTAATCATATGCTCCCTTTGTTCCTAAATATAAGTTTTTTTGAGACTTTAATATAGACTACATGCGGAACAAAATGAATGAATCCACATTATATCTATATAGATCTATATGTAGTTCGTATTGAAATCTCTGAAAAGACTTATATTTAGAAACAAAGGGAGTAATTTTTTAGGTGTGTCTAGGTCTCAGTCGACTGAGAGTTAACCAAGTCTAAGCCAAGTGATATAACATGCACGAAAGAAAATAAAAAACTATCAAGAAAAATTTGCATGGATATCAACGTAAGATCCTACAAATATAGCATCGACTGAGACTTGGTTATCCTTTTTTTATATATTTTAGGATGAGAACTAAAAAAATCATGAAATCAAGCTTTAATAGTTCATCCGAAATCATGAAATCGAGCTCTGCAAAGCTGACCTACCCTTTTCAGAAAAAAAATACAAGGTCACCTCTAATGCATGGTGAGACTGCTCCCACATATATTTTTCCAAGTAATTTAGAACTTAAATACAAGATCACCCCTTTTTTTGTACTGTTTTGAGAGTGGATATTGGTTATGAAAGGATCGATATAGTTGACTAGAGGGGGGGGGGTTGAATAGGCAACTAACTATTTTTAGCTTTTATTTACCAATTTAAACTTTGCATCAAAGTAGGTTGTCTAGATATGCAACTAGGTGAGCAACCTATATGATCCAACAACAACAAGTACACAAGCAAGCAAGGGACACAACACAATGTAAGCTTGCACAAGTAAAGGTAAGAGATAACCAAGAGTGGAGCCGGTGGAGACGAGGGTGTGTTACCGACGTTCCTTCCCTTTGAGAGGAAATACGTCTCCGTTGGAACGGTGTGGAGGCACAATGCTCCCCAAGAAGACACTAGGGCCACCTTATTCTCCTCACGCCCTCACACAATGCAAGATGCCATGATTCCACTATTGGTGCCCTTGGAGGCGGCGACCGAACCTTTACAAACAAGGTTGGGGCAATCTCCACAACTTAATTGGAGGCTCCCAACGACACCACGAAGCTTCACCACAATGGAATATGGCTCCATGGTGACCTCAACCGTCTAGGGTGCTCAAACACCCAAGAGTAACAAGATCCGCAAGGGATTAGTGGGGCGAATAAAATTTCTCTTGGTGGAAGTGTAGATCGGGGCCTCCTCAACCAATCCCTAGAAAATCAATAAGTTTGATTGGCTAGGGAGAGGGATCGGGCCAAAACGGAGCTTTGAGCAACATTGGAGCTTGGAGAGGGAAGAGGTGGTCAACTTGGGTAAGAAGACCCCCCTTATATAGTGTGAGGAAAAATCCAACCGTTACCCACCTACTCAGCCCGCGACATGCGGTACTACTGCACATACCCACGGTACTACCGCAAAGGTATGTGGTACTACCACCGGGAAGTGTGGTACTACCGCTTGTGCGGTAGGAGCCAGGTGAGGTCCCGTTGCACAAGGCAACGAGCGGTAAAACCGCCGGAGCGGTACTACCGCGCGCCCTTGCGGTACTACCGCAAGGCAGGGTTCCATCAGAGATGGGAAGGCACAGACTAATAAAATTACATCCGTGGTTGAGTTTCGGTCTGTGAAAAAATCCGGCACAGTACTACAGCTCACAGGGAGCGGTACTACCGCGTAGGGTGCGGAAGTAAAAAATTACTTCCGCCCCTACTACGCGCATGTCACCGTTCTGGGCTAGAGGCCATGCTACTACCGCACTCTAGGAGCGGTACTATCGCACGACATGGTACTACCGCTCCATAGAACAATAGCACTTGGAAGCCTTCATCTTTGCACTGACAAGGGAAACGATTGGTGCTCCAAAGAAGCGAAGGAAAGGTGGTGCAAATGAACATATGTGTACGTGTTGATTCCACCCTAACCTTTCCGAAGCGGACCCCTTCTTAATAGTACGGCTTTCCTATGACTCAATTCCACCGAAAAGAAACATAGAGAAACATCGTCTTCGATAAGCTCCGAGGGGCACCGAATCGTCTTGTGCCTAGACATGAGATATTTGAAATGCTCAATGCACACGATTAGTCCGCAAATGCATTGTCATCAATCACCAAAACCACTTAGGGAGAAATATGCCCTTACAATCTCCCCCTTTTTGGTGGATTGATGACAATACGAGATTTGCACTTAGGGATATAAAATGAACATATGCAAAACCAACATTTATAAAATATAGACAGGGTCCCCCTAGATCTGTGCACTCTTAGAGAAGTGCTTTGGACTTCACGACACACATACTAGGATCAACACTCCCCCTATATTTTATAAACAAGGCAATCCTTGCAACAAAATGAATGACATTAAGCATGGAGGCAAGGTAATGAGCATGAAGTAAAGGGCACAAGATAGTATAAGCTCACAATCTACTCAACATACTAGATAATACGGTAAGACAAGAAGATAAGCTGAGAACATATGTCTTACTCCATATGATAGTCTCAAGGTCTCACATGAACACAACCACAAACCAACAAACAAAGCAAACGAAGGTTCAACAGAAAGAAGGCAAATCAAAACAAGACTCGACACAAGACTCGCAAATCCTACGCCCTCTCCCCCTTTGGCATCGAGACACCAAAAAGGCAAAGAGGACACCTACGACCCAGGTGGAGGTAGAACTCCACGACATCACCAGTCATGTTCCTCCTCCTCGGACTCCTCAGCAGCACGGTATGTAGATGGAACTCCAGTCTCCTCCTCTGACTCACTCCACCGGCAGTGCTGTCATTGCTCTCTGACTATAGCGCTAGCAAAGCTCCTGTCTGCTAGGACTACGTCGGTATTTCCCCAAAGAGGAAGGGATGATGCAGCACAGCGACGGTAGGTATTTCCCTCAGTGAAGAAACCAAGGTTATCGAACCAGTAGGAGAACCAAGCAACACAACGCAAACAACACCTGCACACAAATAACAACACTTCGCAACCCGACGTGGTAAAGGGGTTGTCAATCCCTTTCGGGTAATGATGCCAGAAAATTGTAGTAGATTGAAATAATAGATCGCAAATAAAATGAAGTGCAGCAAAGTATTTTTGTATTTTTGGTTTAATAGATCTGAATAAAAATGCACATGAAAAGTAGACCGCAAGCAAATACATGAGGAAGAAGACCCGGGGCCGTAGGTTTCACTAGTGGCTTCTCTCGAGAAAAGATAGCAAACGGTGGGTAAACAAATTACTGTTGGGAAATTGATAGAACCACAAATAATTATGACGATATCTAGGCAATGATCATTACATAGGCATCACGTCCAAGATTAGTAGGCCGACTCTTGCCCGCATCTACTACTATTACTCCACACATCGACCGCTATCCAGCATGCATCTAGTGTATTAAGTTCATGGAAAAATGGAGTAATGTAATAAGAATGATGACATGATGTAGACAAGATCCGTTTATCTATTGCGTAGATATAGATCCCATCTTCTTATCCTTAGTAGCAATGATACATACGTGTCGGTTCCCTTTTCTGTCACTCGGATCAAGCACTGTAAGATCAAACCCACTACCGGGCACCTCTTCCCATTGCAAGATAAATAAATCAAGTTGGCCAAACAAAACCCAAATATCGGAGAAGAAATACGAGGCTATAAGAGATCATGCATATAAGAGATCAAAGAAACTCAAATAACTTTCATGGATATAAAAAAGATATGACTGATCATAAACTCAAAGTTCATCAGATCCCAACAAACACACCGCAAAAAGAGTTACATCATATGGATATCCAAGAGACCATTGTATTGAGAATCAAGAGAGAGAGATGAAGCCATCTAGCTACTAACTACGGACCCGAAGGTCTACAGGGAAATACTCACGCATCATCGGAGAGGCACCAATGGAGGTGGTGAACCCCATCCGAGATGGTGTCTAGATTGGATCTTGTGGTTCTGGACTCTGCGGCGGCTGGATGAATATTTTGTCAACTCCCCTAGGGTTTTGGGAATATTTGGGTATTTATAGAGCAAAGAGGCGGTCCGGGGGGCACCCGAGGTGGGCACAACCCACCAGGGCGCGCCTGGGCCTCCTGGCACGCCCTGGTAGGTTGTCCCCTCCTCGGGACTCCCGCCAGGTGCTACCAGGGCCCAACATGTTCCTTCTGGTCCATAAAAAATCTCCATAAAGTTTCGTGGCATTTGGACTCCGTTTGATATTGATTTTCTGTGATGTAAAAAACATGAAAAACAGGAACTGGAACTTGGCACTATGTCAATAGGTTAGTACCAAAAAATGATATAAAATGACTATAAAATGATTATAAAACATCCAAGATTGATAATATAACAACATGGAACAATAAAAAATTATAGATACGTTGGAGACGTATCAGCATCCCCAAGCTTAACTCCTACTCGTCCTCGAGTAGGGAAGTGATAAAAACAGAATTTTTGATGTGGAATGCTGCCTATCATGTCATATCATATTTCTTTATTTATAGCATGGACATTTGGACTTTTATATTGTTCAGAGCAATAGTTTTGTTTTGACATGATAATTTAAATACTCAAGCATATCAACAAGCAACCATGTCTTTCAAAATATCAACGCTAAAATAAGCTATCCCCAGCCCATCATGCTCAACCATTGATCCATTCATGAAACACACTCGCATATTAGCTATGCTCAATACTCAAGTACGATCATATTGCCTCTTAGTTGGTGCTTTTATAAGAGAAGATGGAGACTCAAATTCAAAATAAAAATTGCATAAAGTAAAAGAAAGGCCCTTCACAGAGGGATGTAGGGATTTGTAGAGAGATAAAAACATTTTGGGAGGTGTATCCATCCCATCAACGAAAACAACTTAGAGTTCCCAATACTTTCCATGCATAGATATATCATAGGTGGTTCCCAAACAGAAAATAAAGTTTATTCCTTTTCCACCATACTTTCACTTTCCATGGCTAACCGTATCCATGGGTGCCCTCCATACCAACACTTTCCAAGGAATTTATTATTTGACAACATAAAGTAAATTCATTTTTGCATTTCGGGACTGGGCATCCCTAATACCTTTGCCTTACTCTTGTGCAATGACAAGTGAATAAACACTCATCTTGAGAATAACACATCTAGCATGGAAAATATTAGCCACCCCTCACCGCTCCGCGAGCGAAACAAACACACAAAAGAGAAGTTTATTTTTGAAAATTAGAGATGGCACATGCAAATTTGCTTAGAACGGCAAAAGAATACCGCATATAGGTAGATATAGTGGACTCATGTGGCAAAACTGGGTTAAAGGTTTTTGGATGCACAAGTAGTGATCATACTTAGTGCAAAATGAAGGCTAGCAAAAGATTGGGGAGCGACCAACTAAGAAACGAATAATCTCATAAGCGAGCATTAAGCATAACTACCACCGAATAATGCACCATAAGTAGGATATAATTTCATTGCATAACTATTAACTTTTGTGCTTGCATAGGGAATCACAAACCTTAACACCAATATTCTTACTAAAGCATAATTACTCATCAAGATGACTCACATATCACATCATCATATCTCAAAACTATTACTAAGAATCAAGTTTATTTTGTCCAATGATCTTCATGAAAGTTTTTATTATATCCTTCTTGGATATCTATCACTTTGGGACTAATTTTCATGTGTTGCTTTTCATAAGCTCAAACAAATATAAGTGAAGATCATGAGCATAACAAATTTTCTTTCTCTCAAAATAATTTAAGTGAAGCAAGAGAGAATTTCTTCAAAATTTTACTAACTCTCAAATAAATTTAAGTGAAGCAAGATATCATTTCTTCAAAGATACTATGCACACTGTGCTAAAAAAGATATAAGTGAAGCACTAGAGCAAGTCCTAGCTCATAAAAGATTTAAGTGAAGCATAGAGAGCAATTCTAACAAGTCATGACATAATTTTGGCTCCCTCAAATAAGTATGTCCGACAAGGATTGATGACTTAAAACACAAAATAAAACAAGCAAATACACATATCATACAAGACGCTCCAAGCAAAACACATATCATGTGACGAATAAAAATATAGTCTCGAGTAAAATACCGATAGTTGCTGGAAGAAAGCGGGGATGCCATTCGGGGCATCCCCAAGCTTAGTTGGTTACTCATTTTTGGATAGTAGCTTGGGATGCCGGGCATCCCCAAGCTTAGTCTCTTACACCCTTCCTTCACCCATAGTAAGATAACCCAAAACTTAAAAACTTCAATCACACAAAACTCAACAAAACCTCCGTGAGATCCGTTAGTATAAGAATAATAAACCACTACTATAAGTGTTGTATCAAACCAATTCACATTTTGTTTTTGTATTATATCTACTGTATTCCAACTTTTCTATGGCAAAAACTCATCAAATAAAACCATAGAGCAATCAAAATAAGCACACGACACAAAGAAAACAGAATCTGTCAAAACAGAACAGTATGTAGCAATATGACTATTTCGAATACTTTTGTAACTACAAAAATTCTGAAACATTAGGACGGCCTGAGAAATTTTTATATTTATCTACTGCAAGTGGAATGGGTATTTTATCGCTCTCTGGTAGAAAATGAAAATTAATTTCATGAGTGTAAAAGTTTCTATTTTTTGAGCAAGATCAAACAACTATCACCCAAGAAGATCCTAAAGGCTTTACTTGGCACAAACACTAATTAAAACATAAAAAACACAATCATAACAGTAGCATAATTGTGCTAACACACTAGAACATGAAGAAAAAGCAAAAATAAATTTTATTCATTGGGTTGCCTCCCAACAAGCGCTATAGTTTTATGCCCTTAGCTAGGCATAAAGCAGGGATCTAAATTTTGTCATCTTTGTTTCGAGATCCATAAGATGCCCTCATGATTGATTCATAGGGTGGCTTAATTCTAGTTCTAGGAAAGTGTTCCATACCCTTCCTCGATGTAAATTGGAACTTAATATTGCCTTCTTTCATATCAATCACGACACCAATAGTGCGTAAAAACGGTCTACCAAGAATAGTTGGACAAGACAGATTGCAATCAATATCAAGAACAAAAAATTCTATGGGCACATAATTCCTATTTGCAAGAATAAGAACATCATTAATTTTTCCCATAGGCTTTTAATAGTAGAATCCGCCAAGTACAAATTTAAAGAGCATTCTTCAAGATTAGTAAGACCAAGCACATCACATAAAATTTCAGAATTGTAGAAACACTAGCACCCAAGTTACACAAAGCAAAACACTCATAATTTTTAACTTGAATTTGATAGTAGGTTCCCATTCATCATGTAATTTTCTAGGAATTGAAACTTCTAATTCCAATTTTTCTTCAAGAGCTTTCATCATAGCATCTACAATATGGTTAGTAAAACCTTTATTTTGTTCATAGGCATGGGGTGAATTTATCATGGATTGGTACAAAGAAATATAATCAATCAAAGAGCAACTATCATAATTAAAGTCTTTGTAATCCAAAAGAGTGGGCACATCACTAGTTAAAGTTTTGACCTCTTCAAACCCACTTTCATCAATTTTCTCAACAAGATTTTCACCCTCCGAAATATTGGGAGACCTTCTACCTAAAGTTGACTCTTATCCAGTCCCTTTTTCATCAGTATTAACTTTACTAAACAAGGAATCAATATAAGAAACACCAATCATTTTAAGATCTTCATCACTTTTGTGAAAGAAATCACTAGAAAATGCCTTTTCTAAAAATTCTCTTTTAGCTCTAAGCATAGCTGTTCTTTTCTTACTTTCATCCATAGAAACATAAAGAGCTTTAATTGATTCATGTACTTTAGGCAAAAAAATTCATCTTGAGATTTTCCACATCATGAGCAATTCTATCAATGTTGAAATTATTTCTAGAAATGAAAGTCACATCAATGGCATCACTATTTTTCTCAATCAAAGTAGACAAAGGCATATCATTAAGATCAATAGGAGTACTTCTACTAGCAACCAATTTCACAAGAGCATCAACTTTTTCACTATTTCTTCAACCGAATTAACTTTTTTATTAGTAGGAGCCCTTTCAGTATGCCATTGCGAATAATTTTCCATGATATTGTCAAGCAATTTGGTGGCTTCACCCAAGGTAATTTCCATAAAAGTACCACCCACGGCGGAGTCCAAAAGATTACGAGAAACGAAATTCAACGCCGCATAATTTTTTTGTATGATCATCCAAAGATTTAACGCGAGTTGGGCAATTCCTTAGCATCATTTTCATCCTTTCCCAAGATTGTGCAACATGCTCATGTTCAAGTTGCTTGAAATTCATGATCTGGGTTCTAAGGGAAATAATTTTTGTGGGAGGAAAATACTTAGTGATAAAAGCATCTTTGCACTTATTCCAAGAATCGATACTATTGCGAGGCAAAGAAGAAACCAAATTTTTGCAGAATCACGCAAAGAGAACGGAAATAATTTCATCTTGACCACATTATTGTCCACATATTTTTTCTTTTGAATATGACATAATTCCACAAAGGTATTAAGATGGGACACGACATCCTCATTAGTTGTACCAGAAAATTGGTCTTTCATAACAAGATTCAGCAAAACATTATTAATATCACAAGTCTATGCACTAGTGGTGGGAGGAGCAAGCGGAGTGCCAATAAAATCATTGTTGTTGGTATTTGAGAAATCGCATAACTTGGTGTTCTCTTGAGTCATGATGACCACACAACAAGATTGCACTCAAAAACAGATCCGGCAAGAAAACGGCGAACGGAAAAAAAAGAGGCGAATAAAACAACAATCTTTTGTGAAGTGGGGGGGGGGGAGGAAAACGAGAGGCAAATGGCAAATAATGTAAATTGCAAGGAGATGAGATTTGTGATTAGGAACCTGGTTATGAAGAAGATCCTCCCTGACAACGGTGCTAGAAATTCCTTCTGATTGCTCTCTGACTATAGCGCCAGAAAAGCTCCTGTCTGCTAGGACTACGTCTGTATTTCCCCAAAGAGGAAGGGATGATGCAGCACAGCGACGGTAGGTATTTCCCTCAGTGAAGAAACCAAGGTTATCTAACCAGTAGGAGAACCAAGCAACACAACGTAAAGAACACCTACATATAAATAACAACACCTCGCAACCCGACGTGTTAAAGGGGTTGTCAATCCCTTTCGGGTAACGATGCCAGAAAATTGTAGTAGATTGAAATAATAGGTCACAAATAAAATAAAGTGCAGCAAAGTATTTTTGTATTTTTGGTTTAATAGATCTGAATAAAAATGCAAAGGAAAAGTAGACCGCAAGCAAATATATGAGGAAGAAGACCCAGGGGCCGTAGGTTTCACCAGTGGCTTCTCTCGAGAAAAGATAGCAAACGGTGGGTAAACAAATTACTGTTGGGCAATTGATAGAACCTCAAATAATTAAGATGATATCCAGGCAATGATCATTACATAGGCATCACGTCCAAGATTAGTAGACCGACTCCTGCCTGCATCTACTACTATTACTCCACACATCGGCCGCTATCCAGCATGCATCTAGTGTATTAAGTTCATGGAAAAACGGAGTAATGCAATAAGAACGATGACATGATGTAGACAAGATCTGTTTATCTATTGCATAGATATAGATCCCATCTTTTTATCCTTAGTAGCAACAATACATACGTGTCGGTTCCCTTTTCTGTCACTGTAAGATCGAACCCACTATCGGGCACCTCTTCTATTGCAAGATAAATAGATCAAGTTGGACAAACAAAATCCAAATATCGGAGAAGAAATACGAGGCTATAAGAGATCATGCATATAAGAGATCAAAGAAACTCAAATCACTTTCATGGATGTAAAAAGATATGAATGATCATAAACTCAAAGTTCATTAGATCCCAACAAACACACCGCAAAAAGAGTTACATCATATGGATCTCCAAGAGACCATTGTATTGAGAATCAAGAGAGACAGAGAGATGAAGCCATCTAGCTACTAATTACGGAACTGAAGGTCTACAAACAACTACCCACGCATCATTGGAGAGGCACCAATGGAGGTAGTGAACCCCATCCGAGATGGTGTCTAGATTGGATCTGGTGGTTCTGGACTCTACGGCGGCTGGATGAATATTTCGTCGACTCCCCTAGGGTTTTGGGAATATTTGGGTATTTATAGAGCAAAGAGGCGGTCCGGGGGGCACCCCAGGTGGGCACAACCCACCAGGGCGCGCCAGGTGTCCCCTCCTGGGGACTCCCCCCAGGTGCTACCAGGGCCCAACATGTTTCTTCTGGTCCATAAAAAATCTCGGTAAAGTTTCGTGGCATTTGGACTCCGTTTGATATTGATTTTCTGCGATGTAAAAAACACGGAAAAAATAGGAACTGGCACTTGGCACTATGTAAATAGGTTAGTACCAAAAAAATGATATAAAATGATTATAAAACATCCAAGATTGATAATATAACAACATGGAACAATCAAAAATTATAGATACGTTGGAGACGTATCATGCTGTCTGGTCCACTGCTCCTCATCTGTGATCCTCTCCTCAGAGCCATCCTGCACCTCAAGGCCAACCTGCCTCATAATAGCCTTGTCGTGACGACGAGCCATCTTGGCCTTCACATGAGCCTGGTACTGAACCTTGGCCTACATGCAGAAAAGAGCATTCATCTTGGCCTTGAGCTTCTTGGCCCAAATTGGCTCAAAAGAGGGAGGAGTGTATCCCTCAAAACTGTCCTCAACCGCCGCCTCCTCCTCAAACTCATCCTCATCCACATCCATCCTAGCAGCCTCTGCCTCAGCCCGGGTAGTGGTGTTAGCCTACTTGCTCTTGATGCATAGCTTGATACGCTCATGGCCAGTCCAGTCGGGAGCATGAAATTCTTCACCCGGAAAAAGCTTCTCCCAAGTCTTCGAGATCAAGAGAAACAAGTAAGGTCCATACATGGGCACCTTACGGTTGAACACAGCAAACTGCAGCTCGCACCACATGATATGAGAGACATCAAGTTTATCCGTCTGTTGGAGACGCGCCTTCTCACAGATGAGCATCATATCTACAAGATAGGCATGGACCTTGTCCTTGTCGCCTATACGAGGAAAGAGGGTGTTGCGGAAGATCCGGTGCATGATGTCAAGGAATGGGTTCAACACCCAAGTCTTCTTGTCATTGTCAAGCTTCTTCTCAACGAGGTAGGGTTGAAGCTTGTTCTTGTTGGCTGACTCGGCGTTGGCATGTGGGCGGACAATAACGGGCACATTGAGCCCCTCATCATGAACGCTCAACAAGTCCATGAACTCCTTCCACTTAGAAGACATCCTCTTCCCATTAGTCATCCAAATCATTGTCCGTTGCTCATCCGTGTGGAAGTGGATGATGATAACCCACAAGTATAGGGGATCGCTTGTAGCCTTTTTGATAAATAAGAGTGTCGAACCCAACGAGGAGCTAAAGGCAGAACAAATATTCCCTCAAGTTCTATCGACCACCGATATAACTCTATGCACACTTGATGTTTGCTTTATCGAAAACAGGTATGAAACTATTTTGTAGGTGTGATGCTAGAACTACTTTGCAAGAATAAAACTAGAAGTACTTTGCAAGATAATAAAAGTTAGGTGTTTAGAAAAAGGGTTTGTGTCAATAAGAAAGTTATTTGTCCCTAGGCAATTGATAACAAGTACCAATAATCATTCTTGTAATTTTATATGAGGGAGAGGCATGAGCTAACATACTTTCTCTACTTAGATCATAAGCACTTATTTTTGGAACTCTAGCAAGCATCCGCAACTACTAAAGATCATTAAGGTTGTGAAACCCAACCATAGCATTAAGTATCAAGTCCTCTTTACTCCCATACGTCATACCCCACCTACTCGGGTTTAAGTTTCTGTCACTCTCACAACCCACCGTAAGCGAACAATGAACATATTGCAACAGCCTACAGCGGGGCCCCTCACGTTTGCGCAAGAATGGAAGGCACGGTAGGACAACACCATAAATAAAATATACAATCATACCAACTAAGATCACGATTAACCCACAGGACAAAACAGATCTACTCAAACATCATAGGATAACCATAGATCATTGGGAAATAATATATGGAGTTGAGCACCATGTGTAAGTAGAGATTATAGCGGGGGGAAAGGGGTGTTACACCGCTGCATAGAGGGGGAGAGAGTTGGTGTTGACGGTAGCAAGATTGTTGATGTAGATCGCCGTCCCGATCGTTGCCCCGGCGGCACTCCGGCGCCACCGGGAGAGAGGGGAGAGAGCCCCCTCCTTCTTCTTCTTCCTTGGCCTCCCCCTAGATGGGAGGAGAGTTCCCCCTCTGGTCCATGGCCTCCATGACCGCGGAGGGGCGGGAGCCTCTCCGAGATTGGATCTCCCTCTCTGTTCTCTTCTGTCTCGCGTTCTGCAGATCTGGCCGAAAACCGTTTCTTATATTCCAGGAGATCCGTAACTCCAATTGCACTGAGATTTTAACACGATATTTTTTCGGATATAATCTTCCTTGTGCCCGAAGTATAGCCTCAACCGACATACGAGTTAAGCAAAACCCACCACGACACGCCTGGCTCCTCTAGCGAGCCTGGTGGGTTGTGCCCACCACGGGCGTCCGTTTGCGATGATTCCCACTCCCAAAAATCACATATATTCCAAAATAATTCTTCGTGAAATTTTATTGCATTTGGACTTCGTTTGATATGGATACTCTACGATACAAAAAACATGCATAAAACAGGAACTGTCACTTGGCACTGGATCAATAGGTTAGTCCAATAAATCATATATAAAGTTGCCAAAAGTATGTAAAACTTGTATAATATTGGCGTGAAACAATCAAAAATTATAGATACGACGGAGACATATCAGCATCCCCAAGCTTAATTCATGCTCGTCCTCTAGCAGGTAAATGATAAAAAAAAGATAATTTTTGATGTGGAATGCTACCTAGCATAAACTTGATCATATATATAATCATGGCATGAATATTAAGACATAAGTGATTCAAAGGAATAGTCTATAATTTGACATAAAGATATCAATACTCAGGCATCCCAACAAACAATCATGTCTTTCAAAATATCAATGCTAATGGAAGCTATCTCTACAAAATCATATAGTCTTGTCATGTTATGTCTTCTTAACACAGAGTATTTATCATGCACAACCCCGATGACAAGCCAAGCAATTGGTTCATACTTTTTAACACACTTGAGCTTTTTCAACCCTCACGCAATACATGAGCGCAAGCCATGGATATAGCACTACGGGTGGAATAGAGTATGTTGATAGGGGTAAATATAGAGAAGACAAAAAGTCAGAAAGTCTCATATCGACGCAGCTAACCAATGGGATATGGAGAAGCCCATCAATCGATATCAATGCAATGAGTAGGGATTGCCATGCAACGAATGCACTAAGAGTTATAAGTGTATGAAAGCTCAATATGAAAACTAAGTGGGTGTGCATCTAATCCTACAATGAAAACTTTCCACTAGTATATGAAAGTGACAACATAGGAGACTCTCCATATGAAAAACATGGTGCTACTTTGAAGCACAAGTGTGTTAAAGGATACTAACAATGCCCCTTCTCTCTTTGTTTATTTTTTTATTTTCCTTTTTTTCTCTCATTGTCCGGAGTCTCATCCCGACTTGTGGGGGGATCCTAGTGTCCATCATCCTTTCCTCACTGGGGCACTGCTCTAAAAATGAATAATGATGATCATCACACTTCTATTTACTTATAACTCAAAAGAAATAAAAATTACAACTCGATACCTATGACAAAGTATGACTCTATATGAGTGCCTTTGGCATGTACCAGGATGTGCAATGATCTAGCGTAACATGTATGAAAAATGATGAACGGTGGCTGAGCCACACCTACTATGTCAGCTATATGATCATGCAAAGCAATATGACAATGAATGCTCAAGTCATCAAACAGAAGCGGTGGAAGTTGCATGGCAATATATCTCGAAATGGCCATGGAAAAGCCATAATAGGTAGGTATGGTGGCTGTTTTGAGGAAGGTATAATAAGGCTTATGTGTGATAGAGCGTATCATATCACGGGGTTTGGATGCACCTGCGAAGTTTGCACCATGTCTCGATGTGAGAAAGGGCAATGCACGGTGCTGTAGAGGCTAGCAAATTGCAGAAAGGTAAGAGTGCGTATAATCCATGGACTCACATTAGTCATAAAGAACTCATATACTTATTGCAAAAGTGTATTAGCCCTCGAAGCAAAGTACTACTACACATGCCCCTAGGGGGATAGATTGGTAGGAAAAGACCATCGCTCATCCCCGACCGCCACTCATAAGGAAGATAATCAATAATAAATCATGCTCCAACATCATAGCATAACGAGAGACTATACATGCATGCTTCAGGAATCACAAACCTTAACACCAATATTCTTACTAAACACAACCATTTACTAGTACCTCCCACATATTCCATCTCTATATCGCAAAACTATTGCAAGGAATCAAACATATCATATTCAGTGATCCATAAGTTTTATGTAGGATTTTATGACTAACCATGCAATTGACCAATTCCTGTTAGCTCTCTAAATAGATATAAGTGAAGCATGAGAGTTTAATTATTTCTACAAAAGACAATGCTCTAATAAATATAAGTGAAGCAAAAGAACATTATTCAAACAACGGTTTTCTATGTGAAGAGAAACAGACAATCCAAACTTCAAATGATATAAGTGAAGCACATGAAGCATTCTATAAAGCCACACTCAAAAGATATAAGTGAAGTGCAATGAGCATTCTATAAATCAACCATGGACTATCTCATACTAGCATGGTTCATAAAAGAAAAATGAAAACCAAATGCAAAATACGCTCCAAGATTTGCACATATCACATGAACGAAACAAAACCGAAAACATACCGATACTTGTTGAAGAAAGATGGGATGCCTTCCAGGGCATCCCCAAGCTTAGACACTTGATTCTCCTTGAATATTTACTTGGGGTACCTTGGGCATCCCATCTCTTTCCTCTCCTCCTTCTCCTCATATCGAAACCTCCTCGACCTTTGATCACTTCATCCACATAAAACTCAACAGAAGGTTTGGTAAGATCCATTAGTATAATAAAGCAAATTACTACTCTAAGTACTGTTGCAAACCAATTCATATTTTGTTTTTGCATTATATCTACTGTAATATAACTTTTACATAGCTTATACTAACTACTGATAAAAATCAATAGTTTCATCAAAACGAGCAAAAAATGCATCAAAAACAGAATCTGTCTTAAACAGGACAGTGTGTAGTAATATGAACATTCACCATATCTCTGGTACTCCAAAAATTCTGAAAAAATTTAGGAAAACTAAAAATTTTGTATAGAAATAAAGTGCAAAAGGTTTCAGAACCATTTGAAATTCCAGTAAAAAAATGTAAAATCGAGCACTACAGCCAAAGTTTCTGTTTTGCACCGCACAAACCAACAAGCAATCTAATCATCCTAAAGGAAAATCTTGGCACATTATTTTTATATTACAATGGAATTGTAGAAGGGGATAATTATTTTTGTGAGAATCTTCATGAAAAATTCTACATTGTTTCCATGAGCATGTACACAAGTGTTCAAGGTCGACCCTCAATTCTCCAATGCATAACTTCAAATCGCTTCTCTTTTGTGAAAAGGTTTTTAAGTTCCCCTCTATATTTTTTTGTTTTTAAACTTTATAAAATCACTCAATAGAAATAAATGACTCTCTAAACCTTCCAGGTGTTTTCCTGGCAGCGCTTTCTTTAAAGCCATTAAGCTAGGCAAAAAGTGCTCAAGTAATGAATCCACCTGGATCCCAAGGTATATCAAAGCCAATTTTAATTAACAATGATTTGGCATTTAGTAGTTAGCACAAGGCAACATATATCATGCAATGGCGAAGTCTAACTCTCTTCCTATGCATTGGCATGCCATACAAGAACAATTCATGCACATCAAGTAAAGACCAATACATAGCATAAGGAGTTTCTTGCAATTCTATCGTGTTGGAATCATAAAGAGGCGGAGATGTAGTTCCTCTCTCATAATAATTGCAAGTAGGAGCAGCAAGGACATGCATATTATATTCATCAAAATCATCATGTGTAACGGTAGAATGCAACCCATCAATGTAATCCTTAATAAGTGCAACTTTCTCCGATATAGTGTAGTTTGGAGAATTCAAAAAGATAATAGGACTATCATGTGTGGGTGCAATAGCAACAATTTCATTCTTAACATAAAGAACTATAGCAAGTTCATCTCCATAAGCATAATTTAAATTGGCATCATGGCCACAAGCATAACAAGCATCATCAAAAAGGGATATTTCAAACGAATCAACGGGATCATAGCAATTATCATGGCATTCATCCTTCGGTAAGAACGAAGGAAAATTAAACAATGTATGAGTTGACGAGTTACTATCACTAGAAGGTGGGCACGGGTGATCAATCCGGTCTTCCTCCATTTGTTCTTCGCTCTCCTCATCATCTTTTTCATCCAATGAGCTCGCAGTTTCATCAATTTCTTCTTCCATAGACTCCTGCAAAATATTAGTATTTTCTTGGACAACGGAGTTATTCTCAATAAATACATAAATATCATAATTGTATTTATAATTAGCATAGCAATATTTAAGGATAGCAAGATTTTCAGGTCTAAAAACTGAATCATCAAAATCTTCAAACTTTTCAAACAAAGATTCAATTTCATATGCAACCTTAAAAGCAACAAATTCTTCTATTTGTTCCACATCATAATAATCATATATACCTATAGCATAAGAAGTCAAGGTTTCATTATCATTAAATTCGCATGAATAGGGAAGGTGTGGAACCTCAATCTTAGAGCAACAAGTATAATCATATCTCAAGCATAGATTCCAGGCATACCATTGCAACATTTCAATTTTATCCAATAAAAGTTTTCCCTTTTAAGTCAAGCGATAATCCCTAAAGTATTCACGTTGATCCAACTTTACTCCCATTATCAAGTTGAATGGGGTTTTCTCAGGATTATCAAAGTAGTGCATAATATTTTTCACATAACGAGCATCGAGGGTTTTAGGAGGTTCCCCATATCCATGAGTAGCAAGTACCACTAATTTTTTTGGTGTTTCATGTTCCATATCCATAACTAAAGATAGAGAACAACTTAGAATAGGAAATAAAAACTACTTAGTGATAAAGCAAACAAGCACACACGAGAATATTCACCCCACGCTATAACTCCCCGGCAACTGCACCAGGAAAAAGTCTTGATAACCCACAAGTATAGGGGGTCGTTTGTAGCCTTTTTCGATAAATAAGAGTGTCAAACCCAACGAGGAGCTAAAGGCAGAACAAATATTTCCTCAAGTTCTATCGACCACCGATATAACTCTACGCACACTTGACGTGCTTTATCGGAAACATGTATGCAACTATTTTGTAGGTGTGATGCTAGAACTACTTTGCAAGAATAAAACTAGAAGTACTTTGCAAGATAATAAAAGTTAGGTGTTTATAAAAAGGGTTTGTGTCAACAAGAAAGTTATTTGTCCCTAGGAAATCAATAACAAGTACCGGTAATCATTCTTGTAATTTTATATGAGGGAGAGGCATGAGCTAACATACTTTCTCTACTTGGATCACATGCACTTATGATTGGAGCTCTAGCAAGCATCCGCAACTACTAAAGATCATTAAGGTTGTGAAACCCAACCATAGCATTAAGTACCAAGTCCTCTTTGCTCACATACATCATACCCCACCTACTCGGGGTTTAAGTTTCTGTCACTCTCGCAACCCACCGTAAGAGAACCATGAACATATTGCAACACCCTACAGAGGGGCCCCTCACATTTGCGCGAGAACGGAGGGCACGGTAGGACAGAACCATAAATAAAATATACAATCATACCAACCAAGATCAATATTAACCCACATGACAAAACAAATCTACTCAAACATCATAGGATAACCATAGATCATTGGGAAATAATATATGGAGTTGAGCACCATGTTTAACTAGAGATTACAACGGGGTGAAGAGGTGTTACACCACTGCATAGAGGGGGAGAGAGTTGGTGTTGACGGTAGCAATATTGTTGATGTCGATCCCCGTCCCGATCGTTGCCCTAGCGGCACTCCGGCGCCACCGGGAGAGAGGGGGAGAGAGCCCCCCTCCTTCTTCTTCTTCCTTGGCCTCCCCCTAGATGGGAGGAGAGTTCCCCCTCTGGTCCATGGCCTCCATGGCCATGGAGGGGTGGGATACCCTCCGAGATTGGATGTCCCTCTCTGTTCTCTTCTATTTCGTGTTCTGAAGATTTGGCCGAAAACCGTTTCTTATATTCCGGGAGTGTCACAACCCTAGCTTAGTCTTGCCTATCCTTGCATAACCTCCATGCATCATGTTTACTTTTTCTCAGAAACTTGAAATGGGGATGTTCAAACCCTACCACCACATGGATTTCAAATAGGCTCAACTAAAGTCATTTTCAATGAACCCAAAAATGCCCTTTGAAAATGTTCATGATTTCTGATAAGGGTGAAAACCTCTGCCAAAAATGATGAACATATTTCTAGGTCATTCCTGGATTTTTGAATTAATTCATATTGTGTTTGACTTTGGGCATTTAAATACTATAAATAAATTAAATGCTCATATAATGCTGAAATTAAATGTGGGCCACTAGAATAATCTAGAGAGTGTCCACAAATTATTCCAGCATTTTACAAAATGCTTTAGTATTTTTACTAAAGCCAAAACAGCAGCAAACAAATAGAAAAACAAAAACAAAAAAACCTACCTGGACTTACCTGGCCGGCCCAGTGGACAGCCAGCCCACGAGGCCCACGCGCCAGTCACCCCTAACCTCCTGCCAGTAGGCAGGAGGGCGTGTGGCCGCGGCGCGCGCGCACACGCTCGGCCAGCTCCTGGTTGCCGCTATTGCTGGAGTCGTCCCCGAGCGCCACACACTTCCCTTTGACTGCCTGCACCTCTCCTCTCTCCCCCTCGAGCACTCTTCCCTCCTCTGCCTCTTCCCCACGCGACCATCGAGCGTTGTCGTCGCCGCCGACGAGCGCAACCGCGGCCATCGCCTCCCCCTCGCTTCTCTGTGCTATCCAGAGGCTCCGCCTCGACGCCACAGAGCCCCAAGACGAAGCACGCGCCCCGCGGATGCCCGGAAGCGTCGCCATCAAGCTTGTCCCCCCCGCCTCTGACCGGAGATTGCCGCCGTCGTTCCGTCGTCACCAAGCCGTCCCCGAGCCCACTTAGCGTCTCATCCGACTCCTCGTGAGCTCCTCTACCCCTCCCCTCACTCCGTGCACTCGATTTCGTCCCCTAGCTAGCTGCCCCGCCGGACCTGAGAGCTCACCACCGACGGACCTCACGCCACCGTGGCCAGAGCCCATTTCCATCGCTCTTGAGTACGCGGGCGTGCTCCTAGCATCTCTAAAGAGCTAACCCGCAACCCATCCTGCTCCCTAGCGCACCTCAGCACCGCGCCCGCACGCACACAAGCTCCGGCCACCGCCCGGCTCATCGCCGCCGCCTTTGCACGCTGCCCCAGCACCCGCAGCTGCCACCGTCCGACACGCCTTGTCGTGCTGGTCCCGCAGAACCCATCTGCATGACCTCTCGTCGCCGGAAACGGCCGGACGAGGACCTCCGCCGTGTCCTGCTTAGCACCGGCGGCTAATCGCCAGTTAGCCGACGTGGACGTCATTAGATTAGGGGCTAACTAACCCTATTAGTTTAACACTAGACACTGACAGTGGGACCCGCTTTGTTAGTTTACTGGATAACAAAAATAATTAGATTACTTAATAAAACCAGCGGGACCCACGCGTCAGAATTGACCTGCTGACGTGGCCGTTGACCAGGCCCACATGTCAGCGACTCTAACCAGTCCTGTGTCATTGACCAGTGGGCTCCACTGGTCAGGTTTGACCTGGACAGCCCTGTTGACCCGCTGACACCAGCATGATGCAATGCTGATGCAGTTAATCATTTTCTGGAATTAAAATAATTTAGAAATTCAAGAAAAGGCCCAAAACTTCTAAAAATCATAGAAATTCAACCGTAACTCCAAATGAAATAAATTATATATGAAAAATTATCAGAAAAATTCAAGGAATCCATCTGTACCATTTTCATGCATGTTAGAACAACTTAAGGCCACTGTTTAGGACTAATCATATGAATGGTATTTAAATAACCACATGTGGAGTTTGAATTTGAACTTTGGGTTCAAACCAACTTCATTTAATTGTGTTGCTAGTTGCATTAGCTCAATCAACAACATATTGCCATGTCATTATCATGCATCATGTTGTGCATTGCATTGATTGTGTTCCTTCTCTGTTGCCGGTGGTTGTCCCCTCTCGATAGACGTTGTACCGACACTGTGATCGTTGACACTGATGAAGACCCAATGATATCTTCAGAAGTGCCAGGCAAGCAAAACCCCCTTGTTCATTCCAATACAACCCCACTCTCTCGCTCCTGCTCTCTTTTACTGCATTAGGACAACAATGATTCATCTGTTACTTGTTGCGGTAGTTGAACCCCTTATCCTCTGCATGACCTGTCATTGCCACAGTAAATAGATGAAACCCACTAGCATGAGTAGGAGTTGTTTGAGCCCTGATGTGCCTACTCATTCATGCTTGTTTGTCATGCCTGCTATTGCATAGAGTTGCGTCAGGTCTGATTCATCGGGAATGAATCGGAGGTGTGTGAACATGTCCTACTGTGTGTGAACACGTTTTTGGTAAAGGTAGAAGTGAGAGGCCATGTAGGAGTACATGGTGGGTTGTCTCATTGCAGCCGTCCTCAGGAACTGAGTTCTGTGTCTGTGATCCATGAACAACTACTACCACTCATTGGGATCCTTAATTGACCCATAGTACTTTGTCCAGTAGTTGCAACTAGTTTCTGGTGTTTGTAGGTTATGTGTTGGCGGCCGTGCATAGCGCTGACCCGAGGGGTGGGCTATGTTGCGGTAGATACACCATGGCCGGGCATGCCAGGCGCTCGTTTGGTGTCTCGGAACCCTGTACACATCGTCCAGGGCCGTATGTGGAAACCTCGGCCAGACTCCCTGCGGATGGAACCTAGATAAGCGATAAACCTGGACTAGAGACTTGAGTGTTTAGGTAGGCCGTGGCCGACACCCTCGTTGGGCTTCCGCTTGAAGGTTGCCGAGTACATGTCGTGTAAACGGCGGTAAGTGGTGAGAGCGTGTGTGAAGAAGTACACCCCTGCAGGGTTAACATCATCTATTCGAATAGCCGTGTCCGCGGTAATGGACTTCTGGGTTGCCTATAACAGTTCATAGACAAGTGAAAGTGGGTACTCTAAAACTCGCAAGATAAGTGTGAGTGCTATGGATGGCCTTCTCGTACGGAGACGGGAGCGGATCCATAGTGGTGTATTGAATGGTGAATGTGGACTCGTGTGCGCCACCTCAAAAGAGTTGCTTGCGGTCGTAGTTCAGGTTAGCCACTAAGTCAAAGCTGGCTTGCTGAAGTTAAACTCCACCACCCCCCTTGTTGATACCGATGCATATGTAGCTAGTTCTGATGTAAGTCTTGCTGAGTACCTTTGTACTCACGTTTGCTTAATTTATGTTTTGCAGAGAGATTTCAGTCTCGCTAGTAGTTCCGCGTGGCCTTCGACGTTTAGCCTAATACCTCAGCTACGATCTTGTGCCCTCGGCAGGATCTGGTAGATAGTCAGGCTTCTTAGCCTTTTTCCATTTGTAGATGTCTGTACTCAGACATGTTAAGCTTCCGCATGTGCTTGATTTGTATGCTGTGATTGTTGGGTCATGAGACCCATGTTTGTAATATCTCGCTCCTCGGAGCCTAAGGAATAAATACTTGAGTTGTAGAGTTATGTTTTGATGCCATGTTGTATTTACACATATCGAGCATATTGTGTGTATGATTGAAATGCTTGGTATGTGTGGGATCCGGCAATCTAGTTGTTTGTCCTTGGCAGCCTCTCTTATGGGGAAATGTAGTCTAGTGCTTCCATGAACCATAGTAGTCCGCTACAGCCCGGTTCAGCGGAGTCCTGCTAGCCCAACACTACTGCTCATGACACTTGACTGGCCGGCATGTGTTTCACTTCGTTCCTGTGTCTGTCCCTTCGGGGAAATGTCACGCGGTGACATCCGGAGTCCTACCTAGCCTGCCACAGCCCAGGTTCCCGGAGTCCTGTTAGCCCAGTGCTACAGCCCGGATTCACACGCTGCTGACCGACATGCTCGATGTGATTCATGTATGCCTGTCCCCATAGGTTAGTGCTGCTTTGGGTTCACGACTAGCCATGTCGGCCCGGGTTCTCTATCATATGGATGCTAGCGACACTATCATATACGTGAGCCAAAAGGCGCAAACGGTCCCGGGCCATGGTAAGGCGACACACGTGGAATACCGTGCGTGAGGCCGCAAAGTGATATGAGGTGTTACCGGCTAGATCGATGTGACTTGGAATCAGGGTCCTGACAGCTTTGGTATCAGAGCCTGACTGCCTGTAGGTTTACCAAGCCAACTGGTCGAAGTTGAGTCTAGAAATGCTTTAGTTATATAAGGGAATTGATTGTGGAAGGGAACGTAAGGCTCTTTTTACTCCTTATATCTTATGCCCCTCTGATCTGAGTCATCCTCTTCTCTTCTACGGGGATTAAGAACTAGGCCTTCTCATCTAACTATCAGGATGATGTGTTACTAATCCGTAGACTTATAGGATTGTTGGATTCGAGTCTCAGTTCAATTTCTACTACTTTTAGTATGTTGTCAGTCAAATCAGACCCTTGATATGATGATGTTAAGTGGTTACGCCACTATTTTGCAGGATGTCTCAAATCTTTTTGAGCATTTACAGCCGTTATGCTGTCCAAGTCATTCCATGTTTCTAAGTAGTCTGATGCATTTGCAAACCCCTTCCTCCTGTTCCTGATGCCCATTTGGGCTAGATTAATCACACTAATCGGTGAGTTGAGGTACTCTGTTGTCTCGACATAAATTTTGGAGCTATTATTATGACCCTAGGCGTTTTAGGGAGTCACCTAGTAATCTAGCCATGTTTTGTGTTCTGGTGTGATGATTCTGGCCACCATTCTTGAAAGTATCCCGTGATGCCATTTAGTAGTAGGTATTCTACTCCTGGGTTTTGAACCTGAGATTCACCCTACTTACCTTATGTCGATAGTGTTTGCTAGTTCCTTTAGGATATTAGTAACCTTGCGACAGTCCTCGAGGTCCGTGGTATTTCCTTCTTCCAAATACTATGAACCACTTATTGTAGAAGTTTCTTGGATCAAAAGATCACAACTAGAGTGCTCTTGATAAGTTCTCCATTCTGCATTGTGAATCTGCCAGTCCTACCTTTCTGCATGGGTTATCCAGAAGAAATAACATGCTAGTCCATGCATCCATAACTCAGAAAAATTATATGTTCCTTTGAGTTGTTCCTCTTTAGTTGTATTCTGAACCTCGTCCATCAATTGTTGGTCAAAAGCAGTTGTGCATTGGTGTTATCGATGCCTGTTATTCATGTGATCCGTCAAGCCATTCCATTCCGGAATGACTAGGAGAAACAAACTCCAGTACCTCAACCATTTCTAGGATTGGGTTAAAGCAGTTGTATTATACAGATCAACTGCAATCAAGCTATTGGTCTGTTCTACCCTGAAGTACTATCCACTTTATGTTAGGAATGTCATGAGAATTGCACCTTCCCTTATGAATTCTTGACGTAGTGATACTTCTTGCCATCATTATTCATTCCTCGGTGTCGTGCTGTCGCAACCGGAATACCGATAAGTGAATCGTGATGTGTGAAATCAATACTCCTAGCAACCCTTTGCTTGGTAGTTAATGGACATTAATATCATTCTTAGTGTGCTGATTATTGAATCATCACCCTAAGGTTGATCGTGCTACCTAGTCCTTATTTCCTGGTGCACTCTTTGATCAACGGGTTAGGATTTTTCCAAACCCTTGCTCTTTTGATCATATCGTCCTGCTCTGAAAAGCAAGATTGTTCTCGAGCTTAGTAACATATCGCTGGTTCGTGATTTTCCGAAGATCTTCTCGGAAGTATTACCTGGCTGTCACCTGACCGCTATGTTGAGTTCGTGATCAAGTTGGGTTTCTTATAAATCACCCCTTCTCCAAGAATCTGTGTTGGATATCCCTGAGTTAGTTGGTTGAGCTAGACAACAACTTGGAGAATTGGAAGATAAAAGCTTGTCTGACTTAGTTCATGTTAAGGGATATCTTCTGTGTGTGTGTGTTGAAGAAAGATGATATCTCCATCAATTGGTCCTTGTGATCAGTTGTTGGATCTATTGCCTTGTCAAAACTTTGACTTGAGTATGGGCTATCGTCAAGTCAAGTCAGAACCAATGATGTTCATAATGTTGTCTTACCCGTGGTTGATCCCTCGAGCATACACCATTACATCTTTTGGTCTGACCAATACTATCATCGTGTTCACATGATGGTGGAAGTCCAGTGATATGGAAATTCCGATGAGTTGTTGTTGAGCCCATCAACAGCATTTTGTCTCCCCCATGATTCATGTTGAACATCAACCTAGTGTTGGAAACTTTATAAGCAATGCCTTCGTGTTTCTTTCATGAAGCTTATGCTTGGATGGAAGAAGTGACTTCCTTGAATTCATGTGCACTTGGTGCAAGTTGCCACCGTGAGTTTGAGAAAGATTGTTTTGTTTTCCCTTGGAATCATCTCAAATCAGTCATGCATACGTGCGAAGTATTCTATGGTTTAGTAGATTAATTACCTCCACTCCATATGTGTTCCTAGCACACCAAGCCACTGATTGACTTGTTCAAGGAAAATGAGTCTATGCTTGGGATCTAATCCATGGACTTGCGTAAAGACTTCGAAATCCTTGATGATGGTTCCCCACCTGAACTCGATAGTGCTTTACTATAAGACTACTACGTGGTCATGCTCATCTTGGATAGCGTGTTCATAGGTTTGTAGCCGAACCAGCTCATGTTTTGGAGCTTGCTATCGCAGTTCATTCTCCGAGAATCTCGCAATGTCATCTCGTCAAATTGTGTTGCAAACTCTCATTTTCTTTCTAGACTGGATGGGTCTGGAATATCCTAACACCAACCAGATCTGAATCTCAGGCAGATATGATGGTTGGAACGTACTCCAAGAACTATAATGTTGGTCTCTCTGTAACCGGTAACGTGGATGTCGTGGCCAACACACCTAGCCGGAAGGCCTATTATTGTAGTATCTTGGTTAAATAAGTTGGTCACCTCCCCATAAAGATCTCGCAGGATCTGCCTCCGTAGTTATTCCTTATGGATTCTTGAGCTTCCGAAGTCCGACCTTTTACTTGATGTTCTAGATATCCAACCATATCTATGAATGGATTACGCTAGCACATCAAGGAGAACATTAGAAGCGGAGTGCTAAATGTCTCTCGGTCGATCGTCCAGATTCTGTTCCCTTAGCCTCGCTAAGGGAAGATCTGAGAAGGTGTTATCTTCCTTTGTATCCGCATCATCCATCACTAGTCATCATGGTGGTATGTCGTGTTGCCAGGATCCTTGCCACGGATGTTGGTAGAACCTTGATGAATATGAAATGCTCAAGTTCTTGAGAGCACGCATAAGCAAAATTATCCCTTGCGTTGTCTTCAACAAGGTAGTCCACATCATCCATCCTAGTCCGAGTATGCCGTCTCTTCGAGCTATCTCAAACGATCAATTGTAAATTGCCTTAAGCTGGTATGAAGAGTTTCAATGATTTATGGATCAAAAGTAATTCCTTTTGCCACTTAAGGGAACAGTTCAACGAGTCACCTTCTCCAAGGTGCCCTGTTATGGGTTCATGACAATTATCTCCTCGCAACCTTGAAACCTTGCACCACCTTACTCAAGTGTGGAATTACTACCTACCAACTTGAATCCTCGTCGTCTGATTTCCATCACCCTGATGTGAACTTTGTGTCCCAATTGGAGATATGTTCCTATGTCTCACACCATGAGTTGATCCTGAGTTGCTCGATCTTCGAGAAGATCGATCCTTCTAGAGTTTCTTTCCCTCTCGTTGTCATGTCGGTAGGAGTTCCTGGAGCAAGACTTCGAGACAATGATGGTGATCGAATCAACAATCTTACGAAGTGCAACCTGGATCGTGAAGATTGTGTTGGTCGTGTGTCCCCTCTGTCTTCTTACCTCATGACCTGAATCTCAGGACGAGATTCTTGTTTAGTGGGGGTGAGCTATCACAGCCCTAGCTTAGTCTTGCCTATCCTTGCATAACCTCCATGCATCATGTTTACTTTTTCTCAGAAACTTGAAATGGGGATGTTCAAACCCTAGCACCACATGGATTTCAAATAGGCTCAACTAAAGTCATTTTCAATGAACCCAAAAATGCCCTTTGAAAATGTTCATGATTCTGATAAGGGTGAAAACCTCTGCCAAAAATGATGAACATATTTCTAGGTCATTCCTGGATTTTTGAATTAATTCATATTGTATTTGACTTTGGGCATTTAAATACTATAAATAAATTAAATGCTCAGATAATGCTGAAATTAAATGTGGGCCACTAGAATAATCTAGAGAGTGTCCACAAATTATTCCAGCATTTTACAAAATGCTTTAGTATTTTTACTAAAGCCAAAACAGCAGCAAACAAATAGAAAAACAAAAACAAAAAACCTACCTGGACTTACCTGGCCGGCCCAGTGGACAGCCAGCCCACGAGGCCCACGCGCCAGTCACCCCTAACCTCCTGCCAGTAGGCAGGAGGGCGTGTGGCCGCAGCGCGCGCGCACACGCTCGGCCAGCTCCTAGTTGCCGCTGTTGCTGGAGTCGTCCCCGAGCGCCACGCACTTCCCCTCGACTGCCTGCACCTCTCCTCTCTCCCCCTCGAGCACTCTTCCCTCCTCTGCCTCTTTCCCATGCGACCACCGAGCGTTGTCATCACCGCCGACGAGCGCAACCGCGGCCATCACCTCTCCCTCGCTTCTCTGTGCTGTCTAGAGGCTCCGCCTCGACGCCACGGAGCCCCAAGACGAAGCACGCGCCCCGCGGATGCCCGAAAGCGTCGCCATCAAGCTTGTCCCCGCCGCCTCTGCCTGAAGATCGCCGCTGCCGTTCTGTCGTCACCAAGCCGTCCCCGAGCCCACTTAGCGTCTCATCCGACTCCTCGTGAGATCCTCTTCCCCTCCCCTCACTCCGTGCACTCGATTTCGTCCCCTAGCTAGCTGCCAAACCGGACCCGAGAGCTCACCACCGCCGGACCTCACGCCGCCGTGGCCAGAGCCCATTTCCGTGGCTCTTGAGTACGCGGGCGTGCTCCTAGCATCTCTAGGGAGCTAACCCGCAGCCCATCCTGCTCCCTAGCGCACCGCAGCACCGCGCCCACACGCACCCGAGCTCCGGCCGCCGCCCGGCTCATCGCCGCCGCCGTTGCATGCCGCCCCAGCATTCGCAGGTGCCACTGTCCGACGCGCCTCGTCGCGCTAGTCCCGCAGAACCCATCTGCACGACCTCTCGTCGCCGAAAACGGCCGGACGAGGACCTCCGCCGTGTCCTGCTTAGCGCCGGCGGCTAATCGCCGGTTAGCCGACGTGGACGTCATTAGATTAGGGGCTAACTAACCCTATTAGTTTAACACTAGACATGACAGTGGGACCTGCTTTGTTAGTTTACTGGATAACAAAAATAATTAGATTACTTAATAAAACCAGCGGGACCCACGCGTCAGAATTGACCTGCTGACATGGCCGTTGACCAGGCCCACATGTCAGCGACTCTAACCAGTCCTGTGTCACTGACCAGTGGGCTCCACTGGTCAGGTTTGACCTGGACAGCCCTGTTGACCTGCTGACGCCAGCATGACGCAATGCTGACGCCGTTGATCATTTTCTGGAATTAAAATAATTCAGAAATTCCAGAAAAGGCCCAAAACTTCTAAAAATCATAGAAATTCAATCGTAACTCCAAATGAAATAAATTATATATGAAAAATTATCAAAAAAATTCAAGGAATCCATCTGTACCATTTTCATGCATGTTAGAACAACTTAAGGCCACTGTTTAGGACAAATCAAATGAATGGTATTTAAATAACCACATGTGGAGTTTGAATTTGAACTTTGGGTTCAAACCAACTTCATTTAATTGTGTTGCTAGTTGCATTAGCTCAATCATCAACATATTGCCATGTCATTATCATGCATCATGTTGTGCATTGCATTGATTGTGTTCCTTCTCTGTTGCCGGTGGTTGTCCCCTCTCGATAGACGTTGTACCGACGCTGTGATCGTTGACACTGATGAAGACCCAATGATATCTTTAGAAGTGCCAGGCAAGCAAAACCCCCTTGTTCATTCCGATACAACCCCACTCTCTCGCTCCTGCTCTCTTTTACCGTATTAGGACAACAACAATTCATCTGTTACTTGTTGCGGTAGTTGAACCCCTTATCCTCTGCATGACCTGTCATTGCCACAGTAAATAGATGAAACCCACTAGTATGAGTAGGAGTTGTTTGAGCCCTGATGTGCCTACTCATTCATGCTTGTTTGTCATGCCTGCTATTGCATAGAGTTGCGTCAGGTCTGATTCATCGGGAATGAATCGGAGGTGTGTGAACATGTCCTACTGTGTGTGAGCTAAGTGTGTGAACACGTTTTTGGTAAAGGTAGCAGTGAGAGGCCATGTAGGAGTACATGGTGGGTTGTCTCATTGCAGCCGTCCTCAGGAACTGAGTTCTGTGTCTGTGATCCATGAATAGTTACTACCACTCATTGGGATCCTTAATTGACCCATAGTACTCTGTCCAGTAGTTGCAACTAGTTTCTGGTGTTTGTAGGTTATGTGTTGGCGGCCGTCGTAGCGCTGACCCTAGGGGTGGGCTATGTAGCGGTAAATACACCATGGCCGGGCATGCCGTGCGCCCGTTTGGTGTCTCGGAACCCTGTACACATCGTCCAGGGCCGTATGTGGAAACCTCGGCCGGACTCCCTGCGGATGGAACCTGGATAAGCGATAAACCTGGACTAGAGACTTGAGTGTTTAGGTAGGCCGTGGCCGACACCCTCGTTGGGCTTCTGCTTGAAGGTTGCCGAGTACATGTCGTGTAAACGGCGGTAAGTGGTGAGAGCGTGTGTGAAGAAGTACACCCCTGCAGGGTTAACATCATCTATTCGAATAGCCGTGTCCGCGGTAATGGACTTCTGGGTTGCCTATAACAGTTCATAGACAAGTGAAAGTGGATACTCTAAAACTCGCAAGATAAGTGTGAGTGCTATGGATGGCCTTCTCGTACGGAGACGGGAGCGGATCCATAGTGGTGTATTGAATGGTGAATATGTGGACTCGTGTGTGCCACCTCAAAAGAGTTGCTTGCAGTCGTAGTTCAGGTTAGCCACTAAGTCAAAGCTGGCTTGCTGCAGTTAAACTCCACCACCCCCCTTGTTGATACCGATGCATATGTAGCTAGTTCTGATGTAAGTCTTGCTGAGTACCTTTGTACTCACGTTTGCTTAATTTATGTTTTGCAGAGAGATTTCAGTCTCGCTAGTAGTTCCGCATGGCCTTCGACGTTTAGCCTGATACCTCAGCTACGATCTTGTGCCCTCGGCAGGATCTGGTAGATAGTCAGGCTTCTTAGCCTTTTTCCATTTGTAGATGTCTGTACTCAGACATGTTAAGCTTCCTCATGTGCTTGATTTGTATGCTGTGATTGTTGGGTCATGAGACCCATGTTTGTAATATCTCGCTCCTCGGAGCCTAAGGAATAAATACTTGAGTTGTAGAGTTATGTTGTGATGCCATGTTGTATTTACACATATCGAGCATATTGTGTGTATGATTGAAATGCTTGGTATGTGTGGGATCCGACAATCTAGTTGTTTGTCCTTGGCAGCCTCTCTTATGGGGAAATGTAGTCTAGTGCTTCCATGAGCCATAGTAGTCCGCTACAGCCCGGTTCACCGGAGTCCTGCTAGCCTAGCACTACTGCTCAGGATACTTGACTGGCCGGCATGTGTTTCACTTCGTTCCTGTGTCTGTCCCTTCGGGGAAATGTCACGCGGTGACATCCGGAGTCCTACCTAGCCTGCTACAGCCCAGGTTCCCGGAGTCCTGTTAGCCCAGTGCTACAGCCCGGATTCACACGCTACTGACCGACATGCTCGATGTGATTCATGTATGCCTGTCCCCATAGGTTAGTGCCGCTTTGGGTTCACGACTAGCCATGTCGGCCCGGGTTCTCTGTCATATGGATGCTAGCAACACTATCATATACGTGAGCCAAAAGGCGCAAATGTTCCCGGGCCATGGTAAGGCGACACCCGTGGAATACCATGCGTGAGGCCGCAAAGTGATATGAGGTGTTACCGGCTAGATCGATGTGAGTTGGAATCGGGGTCCTGACAGGGAGATTCATAACTCCGATTGTGCTGAGATTTTAACATGAATTTTTTCCGGATATAAGCTTCCTTGCACCTGAATTACATCCCCAACCGACGTACGAGGTGAGCACAACCCACCACAGCACGCCTGGCTCCTCTGGCATGCCCTAGTGGGTTGTGCCCACCACGGGCCTCCGTTTGCGGTGATTCCGACTCCCAAAAATCACATATATTCCAAAATAATTCTCCATGAAATTTTATTACATTTGGACTTTGTTTGATATGGATACTCTGCGATACAAAAAACATGCAGAAAACAGGAACTAGCACTTGGCACTGGATCAATAGGTTAGTCCAATAAATCATATAAAAGGTTGCCAAAAGTATGTAAAACTTGTATAATATTGGCATGAAACAATCAAAAATTATAGATACGACAGAGACGTATCAGACGGAAGCAAAGAACTGAGCCACAATCTCTAGGTCAAAGTCCATGTGAAAGGTGATGAACTCCTCAATACCAAATTGCTCCACCAAGTCCAAAGGCTCACCAAAATATGCCCGGTTGCTTTCCTTCTTCATATGATGCATGTCAATCCATTGCACTGGCACATAGATGTTCTGCTTGGCCTTGATCACATCAAGGTAGATGAGATTCCGCTGCTTGGTCCAAAACAAATTGTTGCCCCTTGTGACCTTCCTCGGGTTGATGTAGGGGTTGAGCCTCCTACGAAGCAGAAACTCCCCTTGAGGCATTTCATCCATGCTAACATTGGGCTCCTTGACTTTTGCGCTAAGGTCTTGACGTGGCGTTGAGGAGCACTGGAGCCCTCAGGTGTGTCTTGATTGCGAAGCCACTTGGAGCTCGTGTCACGACTGGGATTTGAGCGAAGGACATTGGAGCCACCACCTAAGACACACAACTCAAACACATGGAAAGAATGAGAAGGATCATTGCAAAGAACAAGGCAAAACAAATGAAACAAGCAGAAATGTGATTGAGAGGACAAAACAATGTAATTGATAACTCTATGGTAGTACTGGACTAGGGGGCGGAAGTAAAAATTTATAGCCGCTCTAGACACGATAGTACTGTGCCGGGGTGGCACAGTAGTACCGCGCTTGGAGCGGAAGTAAAATTTTACTTCCACGCCCAGCGGAGCGGTAGTACCGCACGAGGACGGTTCTCGGGCGAGCGAGCGGTAGTACCACTCTAGGAGGAGCGGTAGTACCGCACGGATTCAAATCCCTCAAGAGCTACATCTCTGGATCTAGAAATATCCACAAAAATAGATCGGTACTACCATTGATCAAAACTACACTGTTGTATCACACCAAATAGCATATCTACTGCACTACCACTCTCCTACAATCTCCTCTTGCAAAGATTTAGCCGAAAATCACACGAACTACACATGCATCTCCCCAAGACCTAGAAGCACAAGAACAGAACAAAAAGAGAGGGACTAGGGGAGATACCGGGGTCCATGGCAAGAGGGCGAGGTGGGGAACGATCCCACCGATCGGAGTGTGAGGAGAGCGGTCGGAGATGGAGATCCGGCGAGGTCCTCCGGCGCCGTTCTTGGGAAGGAGAGAGAGAGAGACGGAGTGGGGACAAGAGATGAATGGGTATGGGGATTTGGAACTCCCCTTGTCCCGCTCTTAACCCCCACACGCTCACGACGGTGCGGTAGTATCGCGGGTCCTCACGATAGTACCGCCCGGGCAGAAGTACCGCTCGCAAGGCGGTAGTACCGCTATTCCAGCGGCAGTAAAAATTACTGTCATGATGGAAGCGGTAGTACCGTGCTTGGGATGCAGCTATGCCTGCACAGGGCAACCCATCTCCTACTGTAGTACCGTGGCTTGCCACGGTAGTACCGTAACCCCAAGAAAGTGCAAGTTTCGACAAGAAGAGAAGAACACGGCCTTTGCAACGCAACCTTCAAGCAACCGGACATGCAAGAGGGCACACACACGAGGCAACTCATCAAGCGTGGGACAAAAGAAAGGCAAAAGACAACGAGGACCAAACACGACACACAATCTCTCTAAAGAGAGGACGGTGGCCGGAGCCATCTATGTTTGAGTCAATTGGTATGGCACCACGAAGAATTATCCTTGGTCCCATGACCAAAACTCGTCTTTGAAGCACAAGTACCATCAAGAATGGCTAATGTGAAAGAGTTGATCAATTTATGCATAATGGGGGAGGGAGAGTTCATTGAGACAACAACACCCCCCTATGTCCATGCCTACACCTAAACAAGACATCAAGATGAGTATGGTGGGGTGTGCATGGGTTCAAGCCACATTGCTCGAATCAATTAAATATTTAGCTCATGCCTTAACTCGCGAAGTCTTGCTTCAACCAAGGGCTTCGTGAAGATATCTGCAAGGTTATCATGAGTATTGATATAGTTGAGCTCGATCTCCCCTCGCCTAATATGATCCCGGATAAAGTGATACCGAATCTCAATATGCGTCGTCTTGAAGTGTTGCACCGCATTGAGAGAGATCTTGATGACACTTTCATTGTCACACCAAAGAGGCACTTTGTCACAAATGACACCGTAATCCTTTAAAGTTTGCCTCATCCAAAGAAGTTGAGCACAACAACTACCGGCGGCCACATACTCCGCTTCGGTGGACGAGAGAGATACACAACTTTGCTTCTTAGAAGACCAACTTACCAAAGAGCAACCAAGAAATTGGCACCCTCCGAAAGTTGACTTCCTATCCACTTTTTCTCCTGCCCAATCTGAGTCAGAAAAGCCCACAAGGTTGAAGTTATCTCCTCTTGGGTACCATAAGCCAAAGTTTGGGGTATGAGCCAAATATCGAAAGATTCGCTTGACCGCCACATAGTGGCTTTCCTTAGGTGCGGCTTGAAACCGTGCACAAATTCCCACACTCAACATGATATCTGGTCTAGATACACAAAGGTAAAGCAAGGAGCCAATCATGGAGCGATATACCTTTTGATCCACCGCTTTACCATTGGGATCTATGTCAAGTTGGCATTTGACGGGCATTGGAGTGGAAGCCGGCTTGACATCACTTAGCTTGAATCTCTTGAGCATGTCTTGAGTGTATTTGACTTGATTAATGAAGGTCCCTTCTCTTCTTTGCTTGATTTCGAACCCGAGAAAGAACTTCAACTCTCCCATCATGGACATCTTGAACTTCGAGGTCATGAGAGCGGCAAACTCCTCATTGAAAGCTTTGTTAGGGGAACCAAAGATAATATCATCAACATATAGTTGGCATACAAACAACTCCCCTTTGACCTTCTTTGTAAAAAGAGTGGGGTCGATTTTCCCAATTTCAAACCCATGATGCAACAACTCGGTAAGGTGCTCATACCACACACGTGGGGCTTGTTTAAGGCCATATAATGCCTTATCGAGTTGGTACACATGATTGGGGAACTCGGGATCCTCAAACCCCGGAGGTTGTTTGACATACACCAACTCATTAATAGGACCATTAAGAAAAACACTCTTCACATCCATTTTTTGCAACTTGAAGTTATGATGAAAAGCATATGCAATTAACAAACGAATAGATTCAAGGCGAGCAACAGGAGCGAAGGTTTCACCGTAGTCGATACCCTCGATTTAGGAGTAGCCTTCTGCTACCAAACGAGCCTTGTTGCGAACGATAATCCCATGAGCATCTTGCTTGTTCTTGAATATCCACTTAGTTCCAATGACATTATGGTTCTCGGTTGGCCTTGGCACCAATCTCCACACCTTGCTGTGCTCGAAGTTGTTGAGTTATTCGTGCATGGCATTAAGCCAATCTGGGTCCTCGAGCACCTCATAGACCTTTTGGGGTTCAACACAAGAAACAAATGCGTGATGTTCACAATAGTTTGCTAATTTTCTACGAGTGCTTACTCCCTTTCTTATGCTTCCAAGCACATTCGTCATGAGATGATCTTTGGTAGTGAGCTTGGATGCAATCTTGGCGGCACGACGCTCCAATTCCTCCTCAGGAGAGAGTTGAGGAGCGGTAACTTGATCATCTTGAGCGTCGTCTTGAGCTTGTTCTTGATCTTGAGCTTGCTCTTGATCTTGAACTTGCTCGGTGGTGAGAACTTGACTTTGGGCATCACTTGGTGGTTCACCACCAACTTGAGGTTGATCTTGCCCTTGATCTTGTTCATTTGGTTGAGTGCCTTCACTTTGTTCTTCGGAAAAGTGTGGGTCTTGGGTTGGTCATGGTTCCACTTGAGTGAAACATTGTCCTTCTCCTTCGGCCACAAGGGGTTCCTCAATGGGTAGGATATGACCAACACCCAATCTTCTTATGGCTTGGGGAGGAATTTCATCACCTACATCACAAGTACCACTTTGCTCCACTTGGGAGCCATTATTCCCATCAAACTCCATGTTACACGTCTCCTCAATGAGACCGGTGGACTTGTTGAGGACACGGTAAGCATGAGAGTTTGTATCATAACCAACAAATATGCCCTCATGAGTTCTAGCCTCAAATTTAGACAAACGAACACCTTTCTTGAGAATGAAACACTTACACCCGAACACCCGGAAGTACTTGAGGTTGGGCTTGTTACGGGTGAGTATCTCATATGGAGTCTTGTTCAAGCCTTTGCAGAGGTAGAGCCAATTGGATGCATGACACGCGGTGTTGATGGCTTCGGCCCAAAAGTTGTATGGAGACTTTAACTCCGCCATCATGGTCCTTGTCGCATCCATCAACGTCCGGTTCTTCCTCTCCACGACACCGTTTTGTTGAGGGGTGTAAGGTTCGGAATATTGATGCTTGATCCCCTCATCACTAAGAAACTCATCCAAGGTTTAGTTCTTTAACTCAGTGTCGTTGTCACTTCTTATTGTCAAGATATTTGCATTGTGTTGATGTTGAGCTTCATTTGCAAAGTCGATGACGGTTCGTTGGGTCTCACTCTTCCTCTTGAAGAAATATACCCAAGTGTATCTTGAATAATCATACATAATCACCAAGCAATACTTTCTACCCCCAAGACTATCAAAGGATGGAGGTCCAAAGATATCCAACTGAAGGAGCTCCAAGGGCCTCTTCGAGTAGATGATAGTAGTGGGAGGGTGAGCCTTCTCATGTAGCTTTCCTTTGATACAAGCACTGCAAGCACGATCTTTGGCAAAACTAACATTTGTTAGTCCACAGACATTGTCCCCCTTGAGAATACATTGCAAAGATCTCATATTGACATGGGCTAAACGGTGGTGCCAAAGCCATCCCACATTAACTTTAGCCATTATAGGCATGTCGCGGTCTTAGTGGGTCGCTCCGTAAAGTTAATCACATAAGGACTGTTCTTGACATGCCCAACAAAGGCAACTTTAAGAGTCTTGCTCCACAAGAGGGACACAATATCAATATCAAAGAAAGTGGCAAACCCCATGAGTGCAAGTTGACGAACGGAAAGTAAATTGTATGCAAGGGACTCAACAAGCATGACTTTCTCGATCGTGAGATCATGAGAAATGAAAACCTTGCCAAGACCCTATACCTTAGAATACGAGGCATCACACCACTCGACATTGGTGGGCATAGATGAAATCTTGTGCACGTCCACCACCAAGTCCTTGCTTCTGTTCAAATGATTTGTGGCTCCACTGTCGAGCAACCATGATCCTCCACCGGAAGCAAACACCTAAAAGAGATCAATGCTTAGTTTCAGGTACCCATTTTGTAATGGGTCCTTTGATGTTAGTAACAAGGGTCTTAGGAAACCAAATAGACCATTCAATGTACTCATAAGGAGAACCAACAAATTTAGCATAAACATGCCCATCACTAGCACGACATAACACATAAGAAGGGTTAAAGTCGCCGGCTTTGTTGGAAGGGGTGGCATTGCCCTTCTTGACACCACCAACCTTCTCATTGTTCTTCTTCTCCTTAGAAGCACCATCTCCCTCCTTCACAAAAGTTTGCTTTAGAGGAGGAGGTCGTTTGGCCTTGTCATTCTTCTTCTTGTTCTAGGGCTTGGGTGCAAACCCAATTCCCTCCTTACCCACAACTTTCTTTTGATTGCTCAAAAGGTATTTGAGGTTCTTCTCACCTTGTATGCAAGACACAAGGCCTTTCTCAAGTTGCTCCTTCAACTTTGCATTCTCCTCCACAAGATGCACATGCTCACAACAAGGGTTAGTAGCATTTGCATTATCAATTAAAACCATATGAGGAAAAGTGGCTTTTTCCTTGGTTAGCTTCTCTTGGAGTTGATCATGAGACTCCTTGAGGCTAGCATGAGCACCCTTCAAGGCCTTGTGAGCCTTGTCAAGTATATCAAACTCCTCCTTGAGCCTAGCAAGATCAACCCCAAGTTTGGCCTTCTCGGAATTGAGCACACGAGATACAACAAGAGCAAGATCAAGATCTTTCTTTAATTTAGCATGATCATCGTTTTGTGACTCCTCAAGAGCCAAACGATGACCACGCTCTTCCTCAAGCTCATTAGAGAGATCTGATATCTCATCGTCATAGTCACGACTATGCCCCTCCATCTTAGCAATGGTGTCTTCATGAGCCTCGATCATGTCATTGGCTTCACCAAGTTGTTCCAAGAGAGCAACAAAGTGCTTCTTGGACTTACCCTTGAGCTTACTCATAAAAGACTCAAATTCATTTTCTTCCTCATTAGATCCCTCACTTTCAGCAATACAATCCATTAAAGAGGGATTAGTAGTGATGGTGGTTTTGATGTTGGGGGTCACCTTGTTGGTGGCTTTGGCCATGAGGCACTTGGCGGTGATGTTCTCGTTGGGTGAGTCGAAGAGGGACACCCATGGAGTTGTTGCAATGGCAACAGAGGCCATGGCAACCGTTTCACCATCTTCATCACCGTCATCATCCTCATTGTACTCTTCTTGTGCCACCATCCCATTGGGAGGAGTCTTCTTGGTGAAGTTGTTCTTGTTGGGGAAGGACTTGGCCTTGTCTTTTTGGATGAGCTTGCCACCATTGTCTTCCCTCTTCTCATATGGGCACTCTTCAACAAAGTGGCTCACATTGCCACAACTATAGCATGTCCTTACACGTTGCTTGCCCTTGGCGCCACTTGAGTTGTTCTTGTTGAAGTTGGGCCTTGAGTTCTTCTTGCTCCAAAATTGCCTTGAAGCGAGAGCCATGTGCTCATGATAAGCATATTTTGTATCTTCGGGGTTACTCTCCTCTTCTTCCTCTTCATCCTCTTCTTCCACACTAGCCTTGGCCTTCAAGGCATGGTTGGGCTTATTTGCGCGTTGAGAACGCAACACCGCATTGTTGGCGGTCTATCCAAGATCCTCATTGCCACAAACTCATCCAACACTTCACTTGAGGACAAGGTGTGGAAGTCCGGCCTTTGACGGATAACGGAGGACATGGCCATATGGTAAGGCATCATGGCCTTGAGAAACTTGCGCTTGATCCAATTGTCATCTGTATCCTTGCTCCCATGATCTCGAAGTGAGACCGCGAGAGTGGTTAATATCCGATAAAGCTCACGAGGTTCTTCATCTTCAATCATTGCAAACTCATCGGCTTCTTCTTGCACCACTTCATAGTTGGAGCATTGAATGCTTGCGCTTACCTTGTAAATGGAAACAACATGTTGTCGTCCTTCCTTGGCCACGGTGAAAGGTCGGAGATGCGCAATATCTTCGGAAGGAATTGCATCTTGGATGATGAAGAGAGCGGACTCATTGAATTGATTATCCGCGGCTTCTCTAGGGGTGAAGTTGCTTGGGTCATGCGGGTAGAAACCTTGCTCAATAATTCTCCAAAGATTAGTATTACTATGATTTAAGTGACATTTAAAGCGATAGACCCAAGAGGCAAAATCCTCATTTTTCACAAACTTAGGAGGAGGACCAACATGATTCAAACCATAAGTAAGGGGTGGTTCAACATGGGCAAACATGTCGTTTCCACTTCTACCACTAGACAAAGGAACTTTATCATTAGTAGCTTCCCCCTTGTCGGAGTTAGCATCCGTCACCTTGTTAGTGGGATCGACCACTTCCAATGGCGCGGTGGATAATTTAAGACCATTGATAACCCACAAGTATAGGGGATCACAACAATTTTCGAGGGTAGAGTATTAAACCCAAATTTATAGATTCGACACAAGGGGAGCCAAAGAATATTTGAAGGTATTAGCGGCTGAGTTGTCAATTCAACCACACCTGAAGATTAATTATCTACAACAAAGTGATCAGTAGCAAAGTATTTTGATAGTAGTGGTAACAGCAATGGTAACAGTAACGGTGATAGCAGTAATTTTGTAGCAAGTGTAACCGTGATGATAGCAGTAGTAACTTAGCAGAAACAATAATGAAAAGTTATTAGCTAGATCGGTGACTTGTTGGATGATATTCATCATGTGACAGTTGTTGGGGAACGCAGTATTTCAAAAAAATTCCTACGCACACGCAAGATCTATCTAGGTGATGCATAGCAACGAGAGGGAAGAGTGTTGTCCATGTATCCTCATAGACTGTAAGCGGAAGCGTTATGATAGCGCGGTTGATGTAGTCGTACATCTTCACGATCCGACCGATCCTAGTACCGAAAGTACAGCACCTCCGTGATCTACACATGTTCGACTCGGTGATGTCCCATGAACTCTCGATCCAGCTGAGTGTCGAGAGAGAGCTTCGTCAGCACGACGGCATGATGACAGTGATGATGAAGCTATCGGCGCAGGGCTTCGCCTAAGCACTACGTCGATATGACCGAGGTGGATTATGGTGGAGGGGGGCACCGCACATGGCTAAGACAATGATCAACTTGTGTGTTCTAGGGTGCCCCTGCCCCCATATATAAAGGAGAAAGGGGGGAGGCCGGCCGGCCCTAGGGGCGCACCAAGGGAGGAGGAACCCTCCTCCTAGTAGGAGTAGGATTCCTCCTTTCCTAGTCCTACTAGGAAGAGAAGGGGAAAGAGGGAAAGGAAAGGAAGAGGAGAAGGAAAGGGGGGCGCGCCCCCCTCCCTAGTCCAATTCGGACTCCCTATAGGGAGGGAGCGCGCCTGCCCCTTGTGGGCTTCCTCCCCTCTTCCCTATGGCCCATGTAGGACCAATCTTTCCCTGGGGGGATTCTGGTAACCCTCTGGCACTCCGGTTTTCTCCGAAATCACCCGGAACACTTCCGGTGTCTGAATATAGTCATCCAATATATCAATCTTTATGTCTCCACAATTTCCAGACTCCTCGTCATGTCCGTGATCTCATCTGGGACTCTGAACAACCTTTGGTACATCAAATCACATAACTCATAATACCAATCGTCATCGAACGTTAAGCGTGTGGACCCTATGGGTTCAAGAACTATGTAGACATGACCGAGGCTCATCTCCGGTCAATAACCAATAGCAGAACCTGGATTCTCATATTGGTCCCTACATATTCTATGAAGATCTTTATCGGTCAAACCGCATAACAATATACGTTGTTCCCTTTGTCATCGGTATGTTACTTGCCCGAGATTCGATCGTCGGTATCATCATACCTAGTTCAATATCGTTACCGGCAAGTCTCTTTACTCATTCCATAATGCAACATCCCGCAACTAACTCATTAGTCACATTGCTTGCAAGGCTTATAGTGATGTGCATTACCAAGAGGGCCCAGAGATACCTCTCTGAAAATCAGAGTGACAAATCCTAATCTCGATCTATGCCAACTCAACAAACACCATCGGAGACACCTGTAGAGCATCGTTATAATCACCCAGTTACGTTGTGACGTTTGATATCTGCTACCTCTTGAGCATGCGTTGGTTTTCCCTTGAAGAGGAAAGGGTGATGTAGCACAGTAGCGTAAGTATTTCCCTCAGTTTTGAGAACCAAGGTATCAATCCAGTAGGAGGTAACATACAAGTCACCTAGTACCTGCACAAACAAACAAGAACCTCGCAACCAACGCAATAAAGGGGTTGTCAATCCCTTCACGGTCACTTACGAAAGTGAGATCTGATAGAGATAATAAGATAAATATTTTTGGTATTTTTATGATATAGATTGGAAAATAAATATTGCAAAATAAACAGTAATAGAAATAGCAAATTGATATGAAAATAATATTATGGAAGGTAGACCTGGGGGCCATAGGTTTCACTAGTGGCTTCTCTCAAGATAGCAAATTCTACGGTGGGTGAACAAATTACCGTCGAGCAATTGATAGAAAAGCAAATACTTATGAGAATATCTAGGCATGATCATGTATATAGGCATCACGTCCGTGACAAGTAGACTAAAACGATTCTGCATCTACTAATATTACTCCACACATTGACATCTATCCAGCATGCATCTAGAGTATTATGTTCATAAGAACAGAGATGCGCATCAGGCAAGATGACATGATGTAGAGTGATAAACTCAAGCAATATGATATAAACCCCATATTTTTATCCTCGATGGCAACAATACAATACGTGCCTTGCTGCCCCTGCTGTCACTGGGAAAGGACACCTCAAGATTGAACCCAAAGCTAAGCACTTCTCCCATTGCAAGAAAGATTAATCCAGTAGGCCAAACCAAACTGATAATTCGAAGAGACTTGCAAAGATATTTAAATCATGCATAAAAGATTTCAGAGAAGAATCAAATATTGTTCATAGATAATCCTGATCATAAACCCACAATTCATTGGATCTCGACAAACACACCGCAAAAAGAATTACATCGAATAGATCTCCAAGAGAACCGAGGAGAACTTTGTATTGAGATCCAAAGAGAGAGAAGAAGCCATCTAGCTAATAACTATGGACCCGAAGGTCTGTGGTAAACTACTCACACATATGGTGTTGATGTAGAAGCCCTCGTGATCGATTCCCCCTCTGGTGGAGCGCCAGAAAAGGCCCCAAGATGGGATATCATGGGTACAGAAGGTTGCGGCAGTGGAAATAGGGTTTCGTGGTGCTCCTGGATGTTTTCGGGGTATATGGGTATATATAGGAGGAAGATGTACGTCGGTGGAGCTGCGAGGGGCCCACGAGGGTGGGGGTGCGCCTACCCCCTGGGCGCGCCCTCCTGCCTCATGGCCTCCTGCTTCTTTCTTCATGTCCACTCCAAGTCTCCTGGATCATGTTTGTTCCAAAAATAACTCTCCCGAAGGTCTCATTCCATTTGATATTCCTTTTCTGCGAAACACTGAAATAGGCAAAAAACAGCAATTTGCACTGGGCCTTTGGTTAGTAGGTTAGTGCCAAAAATAATATAAAAAGGTAATTAAAGCCCATTAAACATCCAAAACAGATAATATAATAGCATGGAACAATAAAAAATTATGGATACATTGGAGACGTATCAATAGCACACTAAGTGTTCCTCCGGTATTCGGGAGTTGCATGATCTCATAGTCATAGGAACATGTATAAGTTATGGAGAAAGCAATAGCAACAAACTAAACGATCATCGTGTTAAGATAACGGATGGGTCAAGTCAATCACATCATTCTATAATGATGTGATCCCGTTGATACGTCTCCAACGTATCTATATTTTTTGATTGCTCCATGCTATTATATATTCTGTTTTGGATGTTTAAGGGGCTTATTTATACACTTTTATATTATTTTTGGGACTAACCTATTAACCGGAGGCCCAACCTAAATTGCTGTTTTTGCCTATTTTAGTGTTCCGCAGAAAAAGAATATCAAACGGAGTCCAAACGGAATGAAACCTTCAGGAGCGTGATTTTTGGAACAAACGTGATCCATAGGACTTGGAGTGGACGTCAAGCAACCAACAAGGAGGCCACGAGGCTGGGGGCGCGCCTACACCCCTGGGCGTGCCCTCCACCCTCGTGGGCCCCTCGTGGCTCCACCGACCTACTTCTTTCTCACGTACCCTGAAAACATCGGGGAGCACCACGAAAACCTAATTCCACCGCCGCAACCTTCTGTACCCGTGAGATCCCATCTTGGGGCCTTTTCCAGCGCTCCGCCGGAGGGGGCATTGATCACGGAGGGCTTCTACATCAACACCATAGCCTCTCCGATGATGTGTGAGTAGTTTACGTTAGACCTTCGGGTCCATAGTTATTAGCTAGATGGCTTATTATCTCTCTCTTTGGATCTCAATACAAAGTTCTCCTTGATTCTCTTGGAGATCTATTCGATGTAATCTTCTTTTGCGTGGTGTTTGTCGAGATCCGATTAATTGTGGGTTTATGATCAAGATTATCTATGAACAATATTTGAATCTTCTCCGAATTCTTTTATGTATGATTAGTTATCTTTGCAAGTCTCTTCGAATTTTCAGTTTGGTTTGGCCTACTAGATTGATCTTTCTTGCAATGGGAGAAGTGCTTAGCTTTGGGTTCAATCTTGCGGTGCTCGATCCCAGTGACAGTAGGGGAAACGACACGTATTGTATTGTTGCCATCGAGGATAAAAAGATGGGGTTTATATCATATTGCATGAGTTTATCCCTCTACATCATGTCATCTTGCTTAAAGCGTTACTCTGTTCTTATGAACTTAATACTCTAGATGCATGCTGGATAGCGGTCGATGTGTGGAGTAATAGTAGTAGATGCAGGCAGGAGTCGGTCTACTTGTCACAGACGTGATGCCTATATACATGATCATACCTAGATATTCTCATAACTATGCTCGATGCTATCAATTGCTCAACCGTAATTTGTTCACCCACCGTAATACTTATGCTATCTTGAGAGAAGCCACTAGTGAAACCTATGGCCCCCGGGTCTATCTTCCATCAACTAGCTATTTCTGGCACCGTTTATTTTGCAATCTTTACTTTCAATCTATATCATAAAAATACCAAAAATATTTATGTTATTATTATTATTATCTCTATCAGATCTCACTCTTGCAAGTGGCCGTGAATGGAATGACAACTCCTTTATCACGTTGGTTGCGAGGTTCTTATTTTTTTTGTGTAGGTACGAGGTGACTCGTGCATGGTCTCCTACTGGATTGATACCTTGGTTCTCAAAAACTGAGGGAAATACTTACGCAGCTTTGCTGCATCCCCCTTTCCTCTTCAAGGGAAAACCAACGCATGCTCAAGAGGTAGCACCCGTTAATCAAATTACAACTCATGTCCATGGTTAGGAAACATAACCATCATTGATTCAACGAGCTAGTCAAGCAGAGGCATACTAGTGACACTCTGTTTGTCTATGTATTCACACATGTACTAAGTTTCCGGTTAATACAATTCTAGCATGAATAATAGACATTTATCATGATATAAGGAAATATAAATAACAAATTTATTATTGCCTCTAGGGCATATTTCCTTCAGTCTCCCACTTGCACTAGAGTCAATAATCTAGATTACAATGTAATGATTCTAACACCCATGGATTCTTGGTGCTGATCATGTTTTGCTCATAAGAGAGTCTTAGTCAACGGGTCTGCAACATTTAGATCCTTATGTATCTTGCAAATCTCTATGTCTCCCTCCTTGACTTGATCGCGGATGGAATTGAAGTGTCTCTTGATGTGCTTGGTTCTCTTGTGAAATCTAGATTCCTTTGCCAAGGCAATTGCACTAGTATTGTCACAAAAATATTCATTGGACCCGATGCACTAGGTCTTACACCTAGATCGGATATGAACTCCTTCATCCAAACTCCTTCATTTGTTGCTTCCGAAGCAGCTATGTACTCCGCTTCACACGTAGATCCCGCCATGACGCTCTGCTTGGAACTGCACCAACTGACAGCTCCACCATTTAATAAAAATATGTATCCGGTTTGTGACTTAGAGTCATCTGGATCAGCATCAAAGCTTGCATCGACGTAACCATTTACGATGACCTCTTTGTCACCTCCATAAACGAGAAACATATCCTTAGTCCTTTTCAGGTATTTCAGGATGTTCTTGACCGCTGCCCAGTGATCCACTCCAGGATTACTTTGGTATTTCCCTGCTAAACTAACAGGAAGGCACACATCCAGTCTGGTACACAGCATTGCATACATGATAGAACCTATGGCTGAAGTATAAGGAATGACTTTCATTCTCTCTCTATCTTCTGCAGTGGTCGGGCATTGGGTCTGACTCAACTTCACACCTTGTAACACAGGCAAGAACCCTTTCTTTTCTTGATCCATTTTGAATTTCTTCAAAACTTTATCAAGGTATGTGCTTTGTGAAAGTCCAATCAAGCGTCTTGATCTATCTCTATAGATCTTGATGCCCAATATATAAGCAGCTTCACTGAGGTCTTTCATTGAAAAATTCTTATTCAAGTATCCTTTTATGCTATTCAGAAATTCAGTATCATTTCCAATCAACAATATGTCATCTACATATAATATCAGAAATGCTACGGAGCTCCCACTCACTTTCTTGTAAATACAGGCTTCTCCAAAAGTCTGTATAAAACCATATGCTTTGATCACACTATCAAAGCGTATATTCCAACTCTGAGAGGCTTGCACCAGTCCATAAATGGATCGCTGGAGCTTGCACACTTTGTTAGCACATTTTGGATCAACAAAACCTTCTGGTTGCATCATATACAACTCTTCTTTTAGATATCCATTAAAGAATGCAGTTTTGACATCCATTTGCCAAATTTCATAATCATAAAATGCGGCAATTGCTAACATTATTCGGACGGAATTAAGCATCGCTACGGGTGAGAAGGTCTCATCGTAGTCAACTCCTTGAACTTGTCAAAAACCTTTTGCAACAAGTCGAGCTTTGTAGACAGTAACATTACCGTCTGCGCCAGTCTTCTTCTTGAAGATCCATTTATTCTCTATGGCCTGCCGATCATCGGGCAAGTCAACCAAGGTACACACTTTGTTCTCATACATGGATCCCATCTCAGATTTCATGGCCTCAAGCCATTTTGTGGAATCTGGGCTCATCATCGCTTCCTCATAGTTCGTAGCTTCATCATGGTCAAGTAACATGACCTCCAGAACAGGATTATCGTAGCACTCTAGTGCGGATCTTACTTTGGTTGACCTACGAGGTTCGGTAGTAACTTGATCAGAAGCTTCATGATCATCATCATTAGCTTCCTCACTTATTGGTGTAGGAATCACTGGAACTGATTTTAGTGATGAACTACTTTCCAATAAGGGAGCAGGTACAATTACCTCATCAACTTCTACTTTCCTCCCACTCACTTCTTTCGAGAGAAACTCCTTCTGTAGAAAGGATCCATTCTTAGCAACGAATATCTTGCCTTCGGATCTGGGATAGAAGGTGTACCCAATAGTCTCCTTTGGGTATCCTATGAAGACACATTTCTTTGATTTGGGTTCGAGCTTATTAGGTTGAAGCTTTTTCACATAAGCATCACAGTCCCAAACTTTAAGAAATGACAACTTAGGTTTCTTGCCAAACCACAGTTCATATGGTGTAATCACAACGGATTTAGATGGTGCCCTATTTAATGTGAATGCAGCCGTCTCGAAAGCATAACCCCAAAACATAGCGGTAAATCAGTGAGAGACATCATAGATCTCACCATATCTAGTAAAGTACGATTACAATGTTCGGGGACACCATTACGCTGTGGTGTTCTAGGTGGCGTGAGTTGCGAAACTATTCTGCATTGTTTCAAATGAAGTCCAAACTCATAACTCAAATATTCACCTCCATGATCAGATCACAGAAACTTTATTTTCTTGTTATGGTGATTTTCCAGTTCACTCTGAAATTCTTTGAACTTTTCAAATGTTTCAGACTTATGTTTCATTAAGTAGATATACCCATATCTACTCAAATCATCTATGAAGGTAAGAAAATAATGATATCCGCCGCGAGCCTCAATGTTCATTGGACCACATACATCAGTATGTATGATTTCCAATAACTCTGTTGCTCGCTCCATTGTTCTGAAGAATGGAGTTTTAGTCATCTTGCCCATGAGGCATGGTTCGCATGTACCAAGTGATTCATAATCAAGTGGTTCCAGAAGTCCATCAGAATGGAGTCTCTTCATGTACTTTACACCAATATGACCCAAATGGCAGTGCCACAAATAAGTTGCACTATCATTATCAACTTTGCATATTTTGGCTTCAATACTATGAACATGTGTATCACTACTATCAAGATTTAGTAAAAATAGACCACTCATCTGAAGGAAATATGCCCTAGAGGCAATAATAAAGTTATTATTTATTTCATTATATCATGATAAATGTTTATTATTCATGCTAGAATTGTATTAACCGGAAACATAATACATGTGTGAATACATAGACAAGCAGAGTGTCACTAGTATGCCTCTATTTGACTAGCTCGTTGATCAAAGATGGTTATGTTTCCTAACCATAGACATGAGTTGTCATTTGATTAACGGGATTACATCATTAGGAGAATGATGTGATTCACTTGACCCATTCCGTTAGCATAGCACTTGATCGTTTAGTTTGTTGCTATAGCTTTCTTCATGACTTATACATGTTCCTATGACTATGAGATTATGCAACTCCCGTTTACCAGAGGAACACTTTGTGTGCCACCAAACGTCACAACGTAACTGGGTGATTATAAAGGTGCTCTACAGGTGTCTCCGAAGGTACTTGTTGGGTTGGCGTATTTCGAGATTAGGATTTGTTACTCCGATTGTCGGAGAGGTATCTTTGGGCCCTCTCGGCAATGCACATCACTTAAGCCTTGCAAGCATTGCAACTAATGAGTTAGTTGCAGGATGATGTATTACGGAACGAGTAAAGAGACTTGCCAGTAACGAGATTGAACTAGGTATTGAGATACCGACGATCGAATCTCGGGCAAGTAACATACCGATGACAAAGGGAACAACGTATGTTGTTGTGCGGTCTGACCGATAAAGATCTTCGTAGAATATGTAGGAGCCAATATGAGCATCCAGGTTCCGCTATTGGTTATTGACCGGAGACGTGTCTCGGTCATGTCTACATTGTTCTCGAACCCGTAGGGTCCGCACGCTTAACGTTACGATGACAGTTTCATTATGAGTTTATATATTTTGATGTACCGAAGGTTGTTCGGAGTCCCGGATATGATCACGGACATGACGAGGAGTCTCGAAATGATCGAGACATAAAGATCGATATATTGGATGGCTATATTCGAACACCGGAAGTGTTTCGGGTGATTTCGGAGAAAACCGGAGTGCCGGAAGGGTTACCGGAACCCCCCAGGGAAGTATTGGGCCTTAGTGGGCCTGAGGAGAGAGAGAGGGCAGCAGCCCAGGAGGTGGCGCACCCCTCCCATGGGGAGTCCGAATTAGACTAGGGGAGGGGGGCGTGGCCCCTCTTTCCCTCTCCCTCTCCCTCTCTTTCCTTCCCCCTTCTCTCTTCCTAGTTGGACTAGGAAAGGGGAGTCCTACTCCTACTAGGAGGAGGACTCCCCCCTCCTTGGCACGCCCCAAGGGCCGGCCGGCCTCCCCCTTGCTCCTTTATATACAGGGGCAGGGGGCACCTCTAGACACACAAGTTGATCTTCGTGATCGTTCTCTTAGCCGTGTGCGGTGCCCCCCTCCACCATAATCCTCGATAATATTGTAGTGGTGCTTAGGCAAAGCCCTTCTACAGTAGAACATCAAGATCATCACCACATCGTCGTGCTGACGGAACTCTTCCCCGACACTTTGCTGGATCGGAGTCCGGGGATCGTCATCGAGCTGAACGTGTGCTAGAACTCGGAGGTGCCGTAGTTTCGGTGCTTGATCGGTCGAGCCGTGAAGACGTACGACTACATCAACCGCGTTGTGCTAACGCTTCCGCTTCCGGTCTACGAGGGTACTTAGACAACACTCTCCCCTCTCGTTGCTATGCATCACCATGATCTTGCATGTGTGTAGGAATTTTTTTGAAATTACTACGTTCCCCAACATCATCAAGGGTGCATGACCATAAAAGATATTACTCATATAAATAGAATAACCATTATTCTATGATTTAAATGAATAACCATCTCGCATCAAACAAGATCCAGATATAATGTTCATGCTCAACGCTGGAATCAAATAACAATTATTTAGGTCTAATACTAATCCCGAAGGTAGATGTAGAGGTAGCATGCCGACGGCGATTACATCGACTTTGGAACGATTTCCCACGCGCATCGTCACCTCGTCCTTAGCCAATCTTCGCTTAATCTGTAGCCCCTGTTTCGAGTTGCAAATATTAGCAACAAAACCAGTATCAAATACCCAGGCGCTACTACGAGCACTAGTAAGGTACACATCAATAACATGTATATCAAATATACCTTTCACTTTGCCATCCTTCTTCTCCGCCAAATACTTGGGGCAGTTCCGCTTCCAGTGGCCAGTCCCTTTGCAGTAGAAGCACTCAGTTTCAGGCTTAGGTCCAGACTTGGGTTTCTTCACTTGAGCAGCAACTGGCTTGCTGTTCTTCTTGAAGTTCCCCTTCTTCCCTTTACCCTTTTTCTTGAAACTGGTGGTCTTGTTGACCATCAACACTTGATGCTCCTTCTTGATTTCTACCTCCGCGACCTTTAGCATTGCGAAGAGCTCGGGAATAGTCTTATCCATCCCTTGCATATTATAGTTCATCATGAAGCTCTTGTAACTTGGTGGCAGTGATTAAAGAACTCTGTCAATGACACTATCATCAGGAAGATTAACTCCCAGCTGAGTCAAGTGGTTGTGGTACCCAGACATTCTGAATATATGTTCACTAACATAACTATTCTCCTCCATTTTGCAGCTGTAGAACTTATTGGAGACTTCATATCTCTCAATCCGGGCATTTGCTTGAAATATTAACTTCAACTCCTGGAACATCTCATATACTCCATGAAGTTCAAAATATCGTTGAAGTCCCGGTTCTAAGCTGTAAAGCATGGCACACTGAACTATCAAGTAGTCATCAGCTTTGCTCTGTCAGGTGTTCATAACATCTGGCGTTGCTCCTACAGCGGGTTTGTCACCTAGCGGTGCTTCCAGGACGTAATTCTTATGTGTAGCAATGAGGATAATCCACAAGTTACGGACCCAGTCTGTGTAATTGCTACCATCATCTTTCAACTTAGCTTTCTCTAGGAACGCATTAAAATTTAATAGAACAACAACACAGGCCATCTATATACAACAACATAGACATGCAAAATACTATCTGGTACTAAGTTCATGATACATTAAAGTTCAATTAATCAAATTACTTAAGAACTCCCACTTAGATAGACACCCCTCTAATCATCCAAGTGATCACATGATCCATATCAACTAAACCATGTCCGATCATCACGTGAGATGGAGTAGTTTTCAATGGTGAACATCACTATGTTGATCATATCTACTATATGATTCACGCTCGACCTTTCGGTCTCAGTGTTCCGAGGCCATATCTGCATATGCTAGGCTCATCAAGTTTAACCCAACTATTCCGCGTGTGCAAAACTGGCTTGCACCCATTGTATGTGAACATGGAGCTTATCACACCCGAACATCACGTGGTGTCTCGGCACGATGAACTGTAGCAACGGTGCATACTCAGGGAGAACACTTATACCTTGAAATTTAGTGAGAGATCATCTTATAATGCTACCGCCGAACTAAGCAAAATAAGATGCATAAAGGATAAACATCACATGCAATCAATATAAGTGATATGATATGGCCATCATCATCTTGTGCCTTTGATCTCCATCTCCAAAGCACTGTCATGATCGCCATCGTCACCGGCTTGACACCTTCATCTCCATCGAAGCTCATTGTTGTCTCTCCAACTATTGCTTCTACGACTATCGCTACCGCTTAGTGATAAAGTAAAGCAATTACATGGCGATTGCATTTCATACAATAAAGCGACAACCATATGGCTCCTGCCAGTTGCTGATAACTCTGTTACAAAACATGATCATCTCATACAATAAAATTTAGCATCATGTCTTGACCATATCACATCACAACATGCCCTGCAAAAACAAGTTAGACGTCCTTTACTTTGTTGTTGCAAGTTTTACGTGGCTGCTACGGGCTGAGCAAGAACCGTTCTTACCTACGCATCAAAAACCACAACGCGGTATAGTGATTGCTTTTTGATCTTCAGAAAGAACCCTGTTCATTGAATCCGATTCGACTAAAGTTGGAGAAACTGACACCCATTAGCCACCTGTGTGCGAAGCACGTCGGTAGAACCAGTCTCGCGTAAGCGTACGCGTAATGTCGGTCTGAGCCGCTTCATCCAACAATACCACTGAATCAAGAATCAACTAGTGACGGCAAGCAATATGTATATACCCACGCCCACAACTCCATTGTGTTCTACTCATGCATATAACATCTACGCATAGACCTGGCTCGGATGCCACTGTTGGGGAACGCGGTATTCCAAAAAAAATCCTACACACACGCAAGATCTATCTAGGTGATGCATAGCAACGAGTGGGAAGAGTGTTGTCCACGTACCCTCGTAGACTGTAAGCAGAAGCGTTATGACAACGCTATTGATGTAGTCGTATGTCTTCACGATCCGACCGATCCTAGTACCGAAAGTACGGCACCTCCACGATCTGCACACGTTCAACTCTATGACGTCCCACGAACTCTTGATCCAGCTGAGTGTCGAGGGAGAGCTTCGTCAGCACGACGGCGTGATGACGGTGATGATGAAGCTACCGGCATAGGGATTCGCCTAAGCACTACGTCAATATGACCGAGGTGGATTATGGTGGAGGGTGGGGCACCGCACACGGCTAAGACAATGATCAACTTATGTGTTCTAGGGTGCCCCCTGCCCCCGTATATAAAGGAGCAAGGGGGAGGCCGGCCGACCCTAGGGGCGCGCCAAGGGAGGAGGAACTCTCCTCCTAGTAGGAGTAGGATTCCTCCTTTCCTAGTCCTACTAGGAAGAGAAGGGGAAAGAGGGAAAGGAGAGGAAGAGGAGAAGGAAAGGGGGGCGCCCCCCTCCCTAGTCCAATACGGACTCCCTATAGGGAGGGGGCTCGACTGCCCCTTGTGGGCTGCCTCCCCTCTTCCCTATGGCCCATGTAGGCCCAATCTCCCCCCCCCCGTGGGGGGGTCCGTTAACCCTCCGGTACTCCGGTTTTCTCCGAAATCACCCGAAAAATTTCCGGTGTCCGAATATAGTCGTCCAATATATCAATCTTTATGTATCCACCATTTCGAGACTCCTCATCATGTACGTGATCTCATCTGAGACTCTGGACAACCTTCGGTACATAAAATCACATAACTCATAATACAAATCGTCATCGAACGTTAAGCGTGCGGACCCTACGGGTTCGAGAACTATGTAGACATGACCGAGACACATCTCCGGTCAGTAACCAATAGCAGAACCTGGATGCTCATATTGGCTCCTACATATTCTATGAAGATCTTTATCGGTCAAACCGCATAACAACATACGTTGTTCCCTTTGTCATCGGTATGTTACTTTCCCGAGATTCGATCGTCGGTATCATCATACCTAGTTCAATATCGTTACTGGCAAGTCTCTTTACTCATTCCGTAATGCATCATCCGCAACTAACTCATTAGTCACATTGCTTGTAAGGCTCATAGTGATGTACATTACCGAGAGGGCCCAGAGATACCTCTCCGATAGACGGAGTGACAAATCCTAATCTCGATCTATGCCAACTCAACAAACACAATCGGAGACACCTGTAGAGCATCTTTATAATCACCCAGTTACGTTGTGACGTTTGATAGCACACAAGGTGTTCCTCCAGTATTCGGGAGTTGCATAATCTCATAGTCAGAGGAACATGTATAAGTCATGAAGAAAGCAGTAGCAATAAAACTGAATGATCATTATGCTAAGCTAACAGATGGGTCTTGTCCATCACATCATTCTCTAATGATTTGATCCCGTTCATCAAATGACAACACATGTCCATGGCTAGGAAACTTAACCATCTTTGATTAACGAGCTAGTCAAGTAGAGGCATAGTAGGGACACTCTGTTTGTCTATGTATTCACACATGTACTAAGTTTCCGGTTAATACAATTCTAGCTTGAAGAATAAACATATATCATGATATAAGGAAATATAAATGACAACTTTATTATTGCCTCTAGGGCATATTTCCTTCAATAGTTATAACCTAGGGCGATTCGGCACTAGCGCCAGTTCATTGATATAATGTAGGCATGTATTTCGTAAATAGTCATACCTGCTTTATTAAAAGAACTTGCATGCCATCTTTTGTCCTACCCTCCCGTGGCAGCGGGGTCCATATTGGAAACTAAGGGATATTAAGGCCTCCTTCTAATAGAGAACTAGAACAAAGCATTAACACATAGTGAATACATTAACTCCTCAAACTACGGTCATCATCGGGAATGGGCCCGATTGTTGTCACTCCGGGGTTGCCGGATCATAACACATAGTAGGTGACTATAACTTGCAAGGTCGGATCTAGAACATGGACATAATGATGATAACATAAATGGTTCAGATCTTAAATCATGGCACCTGGGCCCAAAGTGACAAGCATTAAGCATAGCAAAGTCATATCAACATCAATCTAAGAACATAGTGGATACTAGGGATCAGGCCCTAACAACAGTAACTCGATTACATGATGAATCTCATCCAACTCCTCACCGACCAGCGAGCCTACGAAGGAACTACTCATTCCCGGTGGGGAGCATCATGGAATTGGCAATGGAGAAGGGTTGGTGATGACGAAGAACGAAGATCCCCCTCTCTAGAGCCCCAAACGGACTCCAGATATGCACTCCCCAGGAAGAACAGGGCTTGGTGGCGGCTCCGTCTCGTGGATCGTAATAATTATTCCTCCCCTTTTTTCTCTGAAAATAGGAATTTATAGTGTCAGGGTTGAGGTCTGCGGGGCCACCAGGTGGGTACAACCCACCTGGGCGCGCCAGGAGAGAGGGCGCGCCCTGGTGGGTTGTGCCCACCCAGGGGCCCCTCTCTGGTAGGTCTTGGCTCCAGAAATTCTTATATATTATATAAAAATTCCTCGCAAAGTTTCGTTCCATTCCAAGAACTTTTATTTCTGCATAAAAACAACACCATGGTAGTTCTGCTGAAAACAGCGTACGGGGTTAGTTTCATTCAAATCATGCAAGTTAGAGTCCAAAACAAGAGAAAAAGCGTGAGAAAACATAGATACGTTGGAGACGTATCAACTCCCCCAAGCTTAAACCTTCTCTTGTACTCAAGCAATTCAGTTGATAAACTGAAAGTGAGAAAGAAAAACTTTTACGAACTCTTTTGCTCTTGTTTGCATAAATAAGCTTAAACATCACCCAGGTTTTTAGCCAACATTATAACTAACCATGTCGACAATAACTCTTAAAGATTATAATGATTCATATCAATGACATAATCAGCTAGCGAGCAATAATAAGATATCTCAAACAGCAACACATTGTCAAAACAACCATGATATAATATAACAATAATGGTATCTCGCTAGCCCTTTCTGACACCGCAAAACATAAATGCAGAGCACCTCCAAAGTTCAAGCAACGACTAAACATTGTAATTCATGGTAGAAAAGATCCAGTCATGATGCACCCAACATTAGCTACATACAATGCATAAATCATGACCGTTGTGCTCTACTCAGTTTCTGGCGCTTGTTTTAGAAGGTGGTGACACAACATAAAAGTAAATGGATAGTCCCTTCACAGAGGGAAGCAGTGATTTGCAGAGGTGCTAGAGCTAGATTTTTAAAACAGAGATAAATGATATTTTGAGACATGCACCTTTCTCATTCACTTTACGACCATCAGGTATCAACATCTTCCATGCTAAGCACGCTAGTGGCGGTTCCCAAGCGATAAAAGTAAAGGTGTACACCCCCTCCACCAATAATCACACTCCATGGCTTGTCCGAAACAATGGGTGTCGTCCATACCAACATCAGTCCCAGGGGAGTTTTGTTTAATTATTTGCATTTTTTAGTTTGGGACTGCGAATCCCTATTACCGCCCATTTTCTCGTGCGATTGCGAGTGAATAAACACTCGACCTGAGAATAACCCGCTTAGCATGGAAGATACCGACCACCTCCTATCGTTCCATGAACGATCCAGGCGCACAAAACGGATAGGTAGGTATGGTGGCGATTGCGAGTGAATTTTTAAAAGGTTTTAGAGGTGGCACGTGCAAATTTACTTAGGACAGCGGGGTAATACCGTATATAGGTAGGTATGGTGGACTCATCTGGAATAACTTTGGGTCAAGGCTTTTGATGTACAAGCAGAATCCCCAATTAGTACAGGCGAAGGCTAACAATTTAGATTGAGAAGCGGCCAGCTAGAGAGCAACAACGATCATAACCATGCATTATGCGTGAGTAACATTGGACACTAGCATGAGTAGGATATGAACACCATGAACATAAACATTATAGAGGCTATGTTGGTTTTGATTCAACTACATGCATGAACATGTACTAAGTCAAGCCACTTGAACATTCAGAGGAGGATACCATATCATCATACTACATCACAATCATCTTAACGCTATGTTGATATCCAAGATAAATCATTATTAACTCCCAGCTACTTATGCATGGAATGAAAAACTATAATCTCTAATTGTCATTGCAAACATGTTTAATCATAATGGGCCGAAGCATGGATACTAGGTTAAACATATTTACACAAACAGAACAAGTCGAGTTCATACCAGTTTCTCTTTGCCACGGCCAGTTCATCGATTGTCGTCATTATTACCTTTCAATTGCACGACCGAATGATATGAAAATAATAGTAGTGCAAGAGTGCCATGAACTAAGATGGAATCTGCAAACATTTTATTCAACAGGAGAAGACAAGGTAAAATGGGCTCTTTATTAGTTCAACAATTATTCATATGAGAGCCACTCAACATTTTCATCGTGGTCTTCTCCTCGGTACAACTCGAATAAAAAGAAAAGAAATTTAGAGAAACACACTGAAATATTTTTGGAGTTTTTGGTTTTCTTTAGCAAGCAAACAAAAGGGAAAAGCAAAAAACGAGAAAAACTATTTACACGGGAAAGCTCCCAACAAGCATAAGAAGAGAAAAGAAATCTTTTTGGATTTTATTTTTAGTACTACTACTAAGCATGCATAGAAAGTAAATTA